>NC_045446.1:121042092-121065650 GCF_002776525.5 Piliocolobus tephrosceles
TACAGATCACCCATTTGCACAACTTTTCAGAAGGATGTTTCCTGAGGGGAGCAGATGCCATGCATTTCTGGGAGTGCCCCATGAGCCCACACTGACCTTACACAGCCCCCTTGCTCCCAATCTGCATGCTGTGTAGAGCCTGTCTTCCCTGTTCCTGGCACAGCAGCCTGCCCCAATGGTTACAGGTGCTTGCACACATCAAGTGCCTCTTATTGAGGCATTAAACCAAGTGCAACTTTTCCGAACTGAGCACAACAGAGCCAAATTGGACTGGAAAGGCCACAGGTTCCTCGGGGCCTCGGGGAGCCTATGGCATCTACATTGCAAATTGGCCCCATAGAAAAGCAACTGATGCCAGGGCCGGCCTTCATTTCATCCCCACCATGCCTGTTGTGGAACTGCAGCGGCAGATGTTTCTGGAGGTGACCCCCTAGATGCACACAGGCACAGGCAACACCTCCTCCTCACCAGCCTCTCTCCAGGCTTATGCAAGACAGATTTGACAGACTGATACCAATTGGCACCTCGTCCCTGCCAGATTGGAATCAGGCCCTTCTACTGTCTTTGGGGTCTGCGGTGGCTCCAACTGAAATGTACAGAAGGAATGTGATTCTTAGCTCAGCCAATTCCCCTTTGCTATTGCGCTGGCATTTCTAATCTCGGGCATTTTGCTGCTGTGGAGCACATCGCTACAAATACAGTCTCCAGCTTAGGAACGTTGATATTTGCAATCATGTGAAAGTCCTTTTTTGTATTCCTACAGTTTGTCTGGATAATTTATTTATTTTAATGTATTATTTAGTGCAAGACTATTAAGTGAGCTTCAGGTTATATTGTTACGTTGTTGCTAATTCAGTTATGTATGGCTGGGGCAGGTGACTATGGCACGTACTTTTTCCTTTCCTGAGATTTCTGCAGCTTCTGCATGTAGATACTTACGCCTAAAAGGGAAGGTAGTATGCATATTTTGCCTCCTGGATCCGTGTCTCAACTGTACCACTGAGTGGCTGTGAATTTAGTCAAGACACTTAATTTTTCCGAGACTTCATTTCCTCACCGCTAAAGGTCTTCCCAGGCTGGAGGGTTAAATGACGTGATGCAGACAAAAATGCAGAGCAAGGAGCCTGACACATAACAGAGGATGGGCAAATGCCAGTCCTCTCCCTTGCTGTCCCTTCAAGTGGCCTTCGTCAGCAGACCTAGAGTCACAGCACCTCTGAACTTCAAATAGTCTGTTAGTAGCAGAACCGCATTTTAAGTTATGCATGTGGTATACACCAACGTGTATGCGTGTTGTTTAGGAAGGTCATCCTAGAGAGTACATCTGATGGAGACAGGGACTGTGTTTTTCGTTGTTGTTGTTCTATTCCCAGTTATGCAAGGGACAATCCTGCCACCTAGGATGTGTTTGTTGCGCTGGAAAGAAGTAATCCTAAGAAGAGAATCTGTGTGCCTCAAGAGCTGGGGCATCCTTTATGTCAAAGTGGATATGTCATGGTGCATGCAACAGGCTGTGCCACGGAAGGCTATGTACCAAAATATTCACAGTAGAAATTTCTGAGTGATGAGATTATAGGATCTCCCTCCCTCCCCCTCTCCCTCCCTCCCTTCCTCCTTCCTCCTTCCTTCCTTCTTTCTTTCCTTCCTTCCTTCCCTTCCTCCCTCCATCCCTCCATTTTCCCCGTCCCATCTTCTCTCTTTGCATCCTTCCTGTTCATCTATTTTTTTCCCTAAAATTGATAACTTATAAAGTAGTAAAAGATACAAAAATATTCTAGCTCTTTAAAAATTGATTTCAGCCAGGTGCAGTGACTCACATCTACAATTCCAGCACTTTGGGAGGCCAAGGCGGGAAGATTGCTTGAGCCCAGGATTCCGAGACCAGCCTGGGCAACATAGTGGGAGCCCCCCCCCCCAAAAATAAAAAAAATTAATAATAATAATAATAAGTGGGTGTAGTAGTGCATGTCTTTAGTCCCAGCTACTCAGGAGGACAAAGAGGAAGGATTGCATGAGACCAGCCTGGGCAACATAGCGGGACCTCATTTCTACAAAAAGAAAAGAAAAAGAAATTATTTGAGCATGGTAGAGCATGCCTTTAGTTCCAGCTACTCAGAAGGCTGAGGCAGGAAGATCACTTGAGCCTAGGAGGTCAAGGCTGCAGTAAGCCATGATTGTAGCCCTATAATTCTCTCTCTCTCTCTCTTTATATATATATATGTATATAATATTTCATGAGAAGCCAATGAGGAGGGCAACATTGAAGTCAAACAAGGAAGCCCATCTCTGATGAGCTTTCACCATGTCCTCCTTCTTTCACCATGAGGAGACGTCAGGTTCACTGTGTCAGTTCACCCCATCTGACCCACATCCCCATCACCTTCTTCCCAGTGGGTGGAAGGATTCACCCAAAGTTCCAACAGGCATGACTGAAGAAGTGCGAGTTGAGACCTGAAGTCTGAACATGGCTTAAGATAGAATGTCACTTCCTGAAATCATGCCCCGTATTTCCAGATGAATAAACTTGGAACATAGAAAATTCCCAAGGGTGTAGAACACTGGTAAGTTCAGAATAAATAAATGTGTCTGCTTATTAATATAATAGTACTGTTAGCTCAGAAAACTATGTGTATTATTGTAGAAAAGAGAGCTATTAAAATTCAATGATTGGGAAAGAAACATGAGAAGAGAAATCAAAAGAAAGGGAAGAGGAGCATAGTAAAGAGGCCCCGTTAGGAAGTGGAGAAAGAAAGAAGAGGTGGGAGAAAGGAACCAAAGGAAGACCATGGTCAGCTGGAGGAGTGCAGAAAACAATGGGAAGAGACAAAACCCCAGCAGGCAGCAGAGAAGCACTGATCCTGTTTCCAGGGTCAGTATGAGACTCAGGCACTGCAGCAGCCGGACCACATGACTAATTGTCCTTAATTGTCATGAGTTGACCCTCCAGGCTGGGGGTCCCAGGCAGTTTTCTCGGATTTTTTGGCTGACACTGCAGGCTCCTGTCATCATGCAGCCTTGCTGTCTGCTTCATGCTGGCAGACGCTGGCTCGGGGTCCACCTTCACTCTAGCCATCTTCTCCGTTTTAACCTAAAGATTGTTTCCATATCGGGAAAGAGGGGCTGTTCTAGACAGCACCTGTGCATGTGTGGGAGGGAGGCAGAGATAGAGAACCTTGTAACTCCCTCCACCAGCCTGCCAAGTCCCTGCTGTCATCCCAGGCCCAGCTCAGCAAGGGAATTTTAAACCTGAGTCAATTTGAGGGTGGCCTGGGATCATGCGCTCTGTGGCAACCAGGGTGGATATTGGTCTGTAATAAGTCAGTGAAATAGTGAGGTTCAATTACTTACATGTTCCCTGAAGCTGAAACAATTGCCATTAGCTCACGTAATATTGCTTGACCTACATTTTTACTTGAAAGCCTTCGGCTAACAATTAGTTTGAATGTGGAGTTATAAATGAACACATTCATATTCCAGAAATGAAACGGGAAAGGGGAGTGATACCAACACGGCTGCTCTCTTCCCACCCCCTCTTTCCTTTACCTTTTGTATGATATTTCAACTTAGCTTTTCCAAGATGGAAGTCTTTGGAGAGTTTGTCTAAACGGGGACCATTCAGAGGTAATGAGACAACTGGGCTTTATCCGAGAAAGGGGCAGCTTGGTCGGTGCCAGGGAGATTTGAGCCATCTGGATTAAAAGGGTCAAACTCTCCGCAGGCAGCAATTAAGCAGCTCCATGTGGAGAAGCCACGTGACCGCACCAAAGGAGCTGCCAAGAACAGGAGATTAGTAAACAAAAGTACCCAGCAGGAGGTGTCCAGGTTGGTCACTGGTCTGGCTACTTGGCATTTGCACAGCTTCCTCTGTCTCTGTTATCCCATCTGTCTGTACCCACAGCCCACCTATACGCTATCTGCAGAGTTAAAACAAACTCAGGCACAACTGACTTTATTTAAAATGTTAAAAGTCCAGGGCTCAGTCGATCGTGATGATACGTCTTAGACATACACAGCATCCCTTCCCAAGTGTTCTGGCAATGCCTCTGATGTCTTTGATGACTCTTCACTGCCTCACTGTGAAAAGCCCCAAGTGTACTGCCATTGAGCTGCGATGTTTAATTCCCTGAGCGTGATCATTTAGCAGTAGATAGCCACAACTAGGTTAGGAAGCATGTGCCTAGATAGTTTTAGTGATTATTTCAGTGCAGGTATTTATGAAAGCTTGAGAATAAGCTGAGTTCTCCTTTCACTCTAAGAATCTTTTTGTTTTAAAAAAATCCATAAAAGGCATGTAAAACTCCCAAACATATGCCTTTTTTCAGTCAGTGTACATGTATTAGCCAGGCACTGTGTTAGCGCTTGTAGCTAGAATAGAGACCTGTTCTCCCAGATGTTACCCCTGGCCAAAAGAAGGAGGCACAGGCATTGACTCTGTCAGCTCCTCCCTACATAGAGTCCTCCTGATTTCCAGTCAAGTCAGTTTCACACGACATAAAACTAACTTTTCTCAAGGATTTGTAACGTCTTGAGGTTTTCATGTGACTTGCAATGGTCTAATGTAGAATGGTAGTTGGTAGTTCAAGTAAAAGATTTATTTATTTATTTATTTATTTATTTATTTATTTATTTAGAGACAGGGTTTCACTCTATTGCCTAGGCTGGAATACAGTGGTATGGTCAGAGCCCACAGAAGCCTCAACTCCCCAGGCTCCAGAGATCCTCCCTCATCAGCCTCCTGAATAGCTGGAAGTACAGGTGCACCACTATGCTTGGTTAATCTTTTTATTTCTTTATTTTGTAAAATTTTTTGTAAAGATAGTGTTTCGCTTTGTTACCCAGGCTAGTCTCAAACTCCTGGGGTCAAGTCATCCTCCTGCCTTGGCCTCCAAAAGTGCTCGGATTACTGGCATGAGGTACTGCGCCTGACTTTTACTGTTTTTTGAATGAGTTAACGGCAGCTTACTGTGCAGCAGTTTATCATGGGAATAATCTATGATATGTTCTCGTTGTTCCCAATGTTCTTAATATCCATGACACATCACTCCCTAGTTTTCTTTGTTCAGCTTCTCTGAGCTCTGCATGGTGCACTGCACCATCTTGAGTGTTGTCATGCTAGAGTTGACCCTGTGTCTTCTATACCCTGTCTGCACGTACACACCTGGAATCTGTTTCATGAATTGATATCTTTGCTCCAACATCTCCACTGAGCTCCCGACTTATAGGGATAGTGATCTGATAGAAAGTCCTACACAAACATATACTGATCCTTTTGTTTTACTCAAACCCTGTTAATGATGCCTCCTCCTCCTCAACAAAGGACACCACCTTCTACGCTGTTGTTCACACCAAAATTGCTGCATATAAACTTTATCCCTCCTTTATCTTTCCTCCCCATCCCGTCATCTCCATTGTTTCTAACCCATTCACACATTTTGTTGAGTGAACTTCCAAAATATATCCCCACTTCATACCTTTACCTCTATTTCAATAGCCTTTAGTTTAATCCACTGTCATCAAAACAACAATAGCTGCATGAGCCTTCTAACTGACCTCTTTGTTATCTTGACTTTCCCTTGATACTCTGTTCTCCAAAAGAAAGGCAAAAATATATTTTTAAAGAATGAAATAGTGCCATTTGTAGCAACCTGGATGGAATTGAAGACCATTATTCTAAGTGAAATAACTCAGCAGCGGAAAACCAGACATCGTATGTTCTCACTCATAAGTGGGAGCTGAACTCTGAGGACGCAAAGGCATAAGAATAATACGATGGACTCTGGGGACTTAGGGGAAAGGGTGGGGGAGGGCGAGGAACAAAAGACCACACGTTGCATGCAGTGTACACTGGGTGATGGGTGCACCAAAATCTCAGAAATCACCACTAAAGAATGTATCCATGAAACCGAATGTCACCTGTCCCCCCAAAACCTATTGAAATAAAAAAATTTAAAAAAATTTTAAATATTTTTATTATTATTATACTTTAAGTTCTGGGGTACATATGTAGAATGTGCAGGTTTGTTACATAGGTATACATGTGCCATTGTGGTTTGCTGCACCCATTAACCCATGATCTACATTAGATATTTTTCCTAATGCCATTCCTCCCTGGCCCCCCAGCCACCGACAAGCCCCAGTGTGTGATGCTCCCCCCTCCCTGTGTCCATGTGTTCTCATGGTTCACCTTCCACTTATGAGTGAGAACATGCAGTGTTTGGTTTTCTGTTCTTGTGTTAGTTTGCTGAGAACGATGGTTTCCAGCTTCATCCATGTCCCTGCAAAGGACATGAACTCATCCTTTTTATGGCTGCATAGTATTCCATGGTGAATATGTGCCACATTTTCCTTAGCCAGTCTATCATTGATGGGTATTTGGGTTGGTTCCAAGTCTTTGCTATTGTGAACAGTGCCGCAGTAAACATACGTGTGCCTGTATCTTTATAGTAGAATGATTTATAATCCTTTGGGTATATACCCAGCAATGGGATTGCTGGGTCAAATGGTATTTCTAGTTCTAGATCCTTGAGGAATCGCCACACTGTCTTCCACAATCCTTGAACTAATTTACACTCCCACCAACAGTGTAAAAGCATTCCTATTTCTCCACGTCCTCTCCCTCACCCCTTCCACCATGTGAGGACACAGCAAGAATGTGCCATCCATAAACCAGGCAGTGGGGCCAAACCAGACCCTGAATCTGCCAGCACCTTGATCTTGGATGTCCTGGCCTCCAGGACAATGATAAATAAACTTCTGTTGTTTATAAGGGAAAAAATGAAATATTTTTAAAACATGAATCTTCTATTATATTGCTTCCCTGCTTAGAACCTTTCAACCAAACCCTTCATACTTAAAATCCAGTCTACTTATCAAGGTGTCAAGACCTACAAGATTTAGCCCCTACCTTCCCCTCACCTCCATGTCCACTGTGTCCCACTGGGCCACTTGGCCAGCCACGCTCCTCTCCTCTTGGCTCGGGGACACCACATTTTCTCCTCTCTTAGCACACTGAGTGTGCACAGCAGTGTGTACTGTACCCAGTGTGTAGTCTTTTATCCCTCACCTCCCTCCCACTCTTTCTTCCAAATCCCAAAGTCCCTTGTATCATTCTTGTGCCTTTGGCATCCTAATAGCTTAGTTCCCACTTATGAGTGAGAACATGAGATGTGTGGGTTTCCATTCCAGGGTTACAATTTGCCTGGTTCTCCCCTCTTCTGCCCGTGGTCCTCCACTTACAGGCTCCTGCTTACCATTTGGATTTCCGGACAAATGTTACCTCCTCAAAATGGACTTCCTTAAAGATGTAGCACCTTTCGCTTGGGCTCAACTCTAGCCTGTTGCCCTGTGTGTTGTCTTTAGAGAACTTACTGCTGTCTGCAATAAACTTGCATCTTTTTTCTTCCCGTCTCTCTTCTGAATAGCACATAGGCTCCAGGAGGGGAGGACATTGTCTTTTCTGTGCTATACCCCAGTGCCTAGAACTTTGGTGCAGATTTGATGCTCAAAAAGCGTTTGCTGAATAAATGAATGAATGATTACATAAATGAGTAATGCACTCCTCTTTCCATAATTTTGGTTTTCCTGGCACCAAAACACTTAGGAAGTAATATGGTCTTCAAAGTTTCTGCATGTCTTATCTCTGCCAAGAACAGTTGCCTCTCCGGAGAGCTGAATTGTCGACATATGGCTGAAGTGTGATCCAGTGGACTGGAGGTATGCACTGAGTATATTCCTAATATCATGTTGCCCTGTGGCATGGGGCTTAATGCCTTTCCATTTTTGTCTAAAGGGCTTCACTGCAAATGCTTTCAATCCTATCCGTGTTTGGTTGAAATTTTATGGCAAAAGGTAACTTAGAGATACGGATTTTTATTTGAAAACGACATTAAAATATACTGTTATTTCTAGATATATGTTCAAGATTTCAATGAATCAACATAGAGTTGTTTATTGAACTTCTCTATTCGTATAGAATATGAATTCTCACTTTCTGTAACAAGAGAAGTAAAACTTAGGCCGAGCATGGTGGCTGATGCCTGTAATCCCAATACTTTGTGAGGCTGAGGTGGGTGGATCACTGGAGCTCGGGTGTTCGAGACCATAGAGAGACCTCATCTCTACTAACAATAAAATTAAATTCTTTTTAAAAAATATATATTTTTTAAATAAAAATAAAAGGCAGGGTGATATGTGCACTTGTAGTCCCAGCTACTTTAGAGTCTGAGGCAAGAGGATCGAAACCAGGAGGTCAAAGCTACAGTGAGCTGTAATTGTGCCACTGCACCCAAGCCTGGGTGACAGAGCAAGGCCCTATCTCAAAAAAAAAAAAAAAAAAAGAGAGAGAGAAAGAAAACTGTGGTCCAAAGTTTAATCCCTGTTTAAAACAGAATGAGCTAGTCTCCTTGGTAGCAATGCATATGTCAGGAAGTCCCCAGAGATTTATATGCATGCCTATGTGTATGTACATTCATGTGGTATGTGTGTGTATTTATATATATGCACATATACAAATATATATTTTATAGATGTACATACATATTTTTTCTTGATTCCTTGACTTTTTAATCTCCTTTCTCTCTTGAAAAAGTTTTAGAAAAACAAACACAAAACAAGCCTCCCAGGCAAAATTTTTCAGCATAAGATAAGTGAACAGAAGGCATCTATCACCCTGAGCTGTTTTTAATAAGCCTTAATACAGCTTTAATGCCACACAGAGGTTTGGACACAAGGGTAAGCATCAGGCATTGAGGAGCTCGGTCCTCTGCAGTCCTAAGCAAGCTGGTATGGCTGCTCAGTGTCACGGAATGCCCTGTGTAAACTAGGGATTGTTTTAGGAAGATCAGTGAAAGTTTATGAACTGACCTCCTGAAAAGTGTTGTAGATTCCTCAGATATCAAAGTCAGCTAAAGAAAAATAAGCGCTAGGCTTCAGATTCATTCCACCGAATGACTTTCTATCTAAATTCTACAATAGGTAAAATAGAATACGTTTCTTCTAACCGATCAACACCACCTGGAAGCTGGGTCTGTCTCCGTAATCCTGGTTAGTAATAAAGATGCTTCACCACTAGTTTGAATTTTCTGGCGAGGTTGTCAGCAATTCGTGCTTGAGGCAGAAGGAAACCAGTTTGATTCTCGCATAGGCGTTTGGCAAAGGAAGAGAGAAACTTTGCTTTTCTCAACAGAGGGTAGAAATGACTCAGACTACAAATAGCTACTCTGCCATACAACAAAAGGTCATCCCTCCCTCTCGTTTTTCCTTTCCCATTTGTCCTGAATGAAGGCCAAGCTATATTTCCCCTTCTCTCTTTTCTCATCTCAAAATGCATAGCCTTTTTTATGTGGTGCATTCTAGTTCTGGTTGGTGTGTGACTCAGGCTAAGACAGTGTTATGCAGATTGGAGCATCTTAAACAGACCACAATTGAATCAGTCTTGCCACCATTTGTCCTGTCCACTATAAGGCATTGAATGGTAAATGAAAGAAACTAGTGTCTTTTATTCAGCCTGGTTCACTTCTTGCACACATGTTTCATAGAAGGGTACAGCTCAACTCTTAGGGGAAAAATTACTAAGGAAGAAAGAAAAAAAATGAAGAAAGACATTTTCAGAAACCATTCACTTAGTAAATAATGAGACGTCTTAGAGAATCTCTTGTGTTTCTCTGATTTGATAGAGAATGATGTTTCAGCTTTGGTATGGGAATGACTGGTGGAGTCAATAGCAAGAAAACGAGACTCCCAGTGGGAGAGTGTGTACTGCCAAGTACTCTGTGGGCAACACTGAAGGCAGCCAAGAGGCGGCCTTCCACTAGAGAAGGCCTCCTGCTCTCTAATCATGATGTCCCCAGGCTCTCAGAGGGCAAAACTTGGACTGAATGCTGTTTTGGCCTAACGCACATTTTCTGGGACTGCTCACTTGCGCACACGCGCGCACACACACGTTATATGGCAAAAGTCTTCTGGGTTAGCAGGAGGGGCTTCTGATAAAATGCACCCCTGGGCTTCTGTTCAGATTAGCTTTGAATGGAAGCAACACCAACTGTGTTTTCTTATTTTAAAGATCACAGAGATAATCTTCCTTGGTCACAGTTGGGGAAACAGCCAGAGGGGATCTTGTTACCTCCAGAAAAGCCCTGGAAGATAGCTGAATTCCTGCTGGGCCTGTTGGACCATCTTTTATGTTTTTAGACAGAAGGAATCTACCCCAGTGAGATTCTGAAAGTGACTCCCCCAAGTCATCCTCTCCTAGGTATTGTTTATAGCTGAGCCATCCCTCCAAGTGTTTGTTTTTCCATACGTGCATACATTATGCTCACTACCTGATTGCTTTGATCAGGTTAAGGACAGGAGCAGGCTGTACTTGAGTGTCTTGTGGCGCTTCCATGCAGCCTGCGCCCAGTCTCAGCGAGGCACTTCACCTGGGTGGTTGGTAAGATATTCAACTAGAGACTTGCTTCTTAAATAACGTTGGAATCGTATCCACGGTTGTAATAAACGCCTCTGTGATTTGCATTTAAATAGTATTTTCATCCACAGATCACAAAGAGGAAAGCTATCTTAACATCCTGACTCGAATTCTCTGTGTCTGAAAGCCAGTCTGTGCACCACGCACACATTGTCCCTCTAGGTCTCATTCAGATCTGTGTACCCTACTGATCAAAACAAGTGTTTGCTTGCATTAGGATGGAAGCCCCCAGCAGCTCTGGCGTGCACTGGATTCTCTGCACCGCACCCGCTTCATCAACTTGGATCCCCATGAGCTCTGATTGCAATGCCTCCACCACTGGCTGGGATGTGAGAGGCACTCCCAGATGGTGCGCTCAGTGCCAGGCAGTTAACACAATCATTTCTTGGGTTGTCAATGAAGCCAATTGGGTCTGGAAATGATTGAGAGGCAGTAAATATAGACCCCCAAAGTCACCTTAGCCGTCTCTTTCCAGAGTACGGTTGTGCTTTGAAGGACTCCATGCAATCCTAAGGCTCACTGTCCAAGTCCTGGGAGGACTAGAGAGACAAAGGGCTGGCTGGGCTCAGAGACAGGAAGGGGCACAGAAGTCAACATCGGGCCCCAGCTTTCAGCCCCACTGATGGCTGCTCCATGCTGATTCCTCAGTTTACCCATGCTGCAGCTCTTTCCGGCTCACTCGGGCTTTTTGCTTCTTTTCATGTCATTCTTCATCGTCTTGTGGAAGGATTTTTTTTTTTAATATTGTACAATTGAATTTATTTCATCATCAACAAATTTTTCTCTTTCCCATGGATTCGTTAAAAGCCTTCTTTTGAAGATGTATTTCTATTCAGATGCAAGCTTTTGTTTAAAAAAATAAAAGAGGTGTAAATATGGAATGTTATTGAAAAGATCGTATCTTGCCGTCTAAAAATGTGTTTAAAATAAAGAGCAAGTGTTGTACAAGGCATGTGTCAAGGCAGTTGACTTCCTGCAGTGAGAGCTGGGTAGCACTTTGAACACTTTTCTGCCCCTACGAAAGCCTCTCACAGGTTAGGACCCTGCAACCCAATGTCCTCCTCCGTAAATGTCCCTTTCTGATCAGCCACGAGAGGGCAATACAGGGCACTTGGTTGGCTGCATTGGTTGGATTGCAGTTAAGTTATTTTCAAAGAGGGAAGCCACTCAGACTATGACAGGAATTATATCAGTCTCATAAAAAGCCTACTCTCCCCAACTTGCTGCTGCCCTTTTTCCTTTGCTGCCTGCCTTTCTTCCTTTCCCATACCCCTGGCCATTGGCTTTGCATTTACAGATAACTCACTCATGATCCTATAGAGCAGAGAAGAGTAGGTTAAATTAATGTTTGCATTTTAAACTCTGAACTAGAATAATAGGTTGTTTCTAGGGGGAAGGATCTTGGGGATCATCAAGTTCAGCCTCTTTAAGATGAGGAAACCTAAATCCGGAAAGGTGGCCTGACTCGTTCAAGGTCACACAGTATCACGGGTAGCCTCCAGGGGCATAGACATTCTACGAATGCTTGCATTTTCTTTATCCAGTCATCTGTTGCTGGACAGTTAGGCTGCTTCCTTATCTTAGCTATTGTGACTAATGCTGCAGTGAACACAGGAGTGAGGACAATCCTTTGGGATAGTGATTTCATTTTCTTTGGATATATACCCAGAAGTGGGGTAGCTAGATCCTATAGTAACATTTTCAGCAACACGCATGAATGAGGAGGGCTTTAGGCTAAGTAAATAAGTCAGACATAGAAGACAAACACTGCGTGATCTCACTTACCTGTTGATCTAAAAAAATCCAACTCATAAGAGCAGACTAGACTAGTGGTTGTCTAGGGTGAGTGGAGTGGGAGAGAATGGGGAGATGCTGGTTAAGGGGTACAAAGTTTCAGTTATGTAGGGTAATTCTGGAGCTCTAATGAACAGCATGGTGACTGCAGTTAACAGTACTGGATGGTATAGTTGAAGTATGCTGAGAGTGGATCTTAAGTATCCTCACTGCAAAGAAAAGAAAAGAAAAAGAAAATGGTGAGGAGGTGAGGTGATAGACATGTTAATTAGCCTGGTTGCAGTGATCGTTTCACAATGTATATGAATAGGAAAACATCAGGTTGCACAACTTAAATATATACAGGTTTTATTTGTCAATTATTCCTCAAGAAAGCTGAAGAAAAGAAACGTAATAACATTAGGGCCAAAAACAAAGGAAAGGTAGACACAGGTAACATTTTCCTATCAGGAACACACAAACTTCCAGAGGCATTTGGGAAAGAGGAGATGACTCTGTAGGAGGAGGCTCAGCTGTCATCTGGACGATGGTGCTCCTTTCTACGAACGGTAGCCTCGGTATTCAGCCAGGGACCCAGGAGCTATTGAAGAAGCCATGACTCAGTGTTTCCGTGACCACTTGCCCTTGTCGTTCTAATGTTTGCTTAATTTACAAAACGATGATGTTGCGTTCCTCTCCCTTCATTGATTATCACTCAAACCTTGTAGGAGCCTTTACATGCAAATCATTCACACACTGTGTGGCAAGGGCTGGTGAGCCCTGCGCTTTCATCAGCTCTCAACCTGGGAAGATCCTTTCTCTATGGGGCAAATAAGCAAAACAACCTAAAAATGCATTTACACATGCTCCTCCTCCTCCTTGTAATGATCTTTGCCCCATTCATCTATTGGTTGACTGCCATAGCTTCTTCTAAACCTTGCTCAGGTGTGGCCTTCTCTGCGTCTCTCTGAGCATTTCTCCCTTCTCCCAGTTCCTTGGATTAGGCATTGTATTAGTCAGAAACCACTCTAGATACAACAGTAGTTGGACTTGGTTGCACCTGTGATGCAAGGGCTGAGAAGCCTACAAGGAGAGGTTGAGGCAACCAAGGGAGTAAACAATGGTTGATTTGAATAGGGCTGGAGAGACACAGGGTGAAACACTGCTTTGAAGTAGGGGCCAGGCCAATCCAGCAAGTGCTGGGACCATGGATGTAGGGGCTGGAGCCACTGGGAGATGCTGCCGCCACTGGGAGACGCTGCCCATAGATAGTATCCAAACAGAAGTAGGGGGTGATACTTTTCTCCTACTCTTCTACTGACCAAGACAATGCTGAAGCCAGAGGGCGAGGAACCCTGAGAATTATAGGGAATGCAGTTTCTGGATACACAGCAAGGCAGAGAAGGTTGGGAATTGAAAAAGGGAACAGATACATGAGTGCCTGCACCTCTTCTCTTGACTCTCACTGCATCCTGTACTTAACCACACTCATAGTAGTAACTATAGGGTATCGTTAATGTCATTCAGAGCGAGTGTTCCTTCTACCTCAAGGACCTAGCATAGTGCCCAGCACTGGGAGATGTGGGAGGAAGGCATGCATAGGTTTGGGAAATTGTGATATGCCATGGAAATGCAAGTCATGATTATTAAGATCCAGCCAAAAGCATGAGCTCTGCTGAGGATGACAGTTACAGACCTTCTTCACCACATCTAACAGATGGCTCAGCCCCTTGCCATGATACTATCCTCATCTGCAGACTTGAAAACTAGTGCAGTTAATTAAAACAATATGAATGAATGAAACATAGGTGTAGGGAAGAAAGAACAATGCTACGAGCAGCCCAGGTTGAAGGAGAGTAAGAGGGAAAGTGTCCATTGAGGACAACATGGAGCTTCTTATGCTAATATTTTCTCAAGAGGTGAGACTATTTCCTGGCATCATTTGATCAAGGCAGACTCTCGTCAGCCCCCGAAGTCATCGAAGTCCAAAGTTCCAGAATGACTCACATTCATTTCTAATTCTGCATTGGCAAATTTCTATTAGAAATCATGAGTGTTCATTTAAAATGATCGTCTCTTTGTATTGCAACTACATTCTACCAGTCTAGTTAACCCTCTAGCAACGCAAATGTTATTCAATCTTGCTATACGAAGACGAAGAGAATATTTGCCAATGTCTCCATAAGGGAAGGGAGCATTGCTTTTTGTTCCTTCTCTAGTTGATTGAGTGTAAAAAGGTTAGAAAAGTGTGTCAGTCTTCAGACTGGAAACTCTGAGCATGGGCCCCTTTCCCTGGTCTGTGCCCCACCTTGTTTGACTTTCTGGCCATGGGATGGACAATACTTTGGCTCTTCCAAGCTAAGCTTCTACTGGTGGAAGGAGTGACAAGTCATTGCTCTCAGAAGTGAAGGACTGTGATTTGACAAAGGGCTTTGAAATACTCTGATATATAAAGCATTAATTTCATTAATGTAATCAACGCTAAAGAAGTAGACCAACCAGGCCTTTTGATTCTTCTCAGACTCAAATCTGCTGGGCTGATGTGGGACACCAAAAATAAAATAGTACCCCTCTCCATACTTCCTGTTGTCTGCACAGGAGTTTATTGGTCTGCATTGGATTTACGGTCTGACATATTTGTTTATTCGGGGTTTTGTCTATGTAAGTTCCATGAGAACAGGGGCTTAGCACTTAAAAAAATACTGCTCTGTTTCTGAATCTAAGAACAAGCACACAGTGGGCGCTGAATAAATGAGCATTGCACAGAATAAAAAGTACCCCAGACACCTGTCCTACTTCAGGGCAGCACTGAGCTGTTAGTTACAAGTATCTGTCCAGTTCCTTGTCTGTGCTCATACCCTCAAGTACCTAATTCAAAACTGAAGAAGAGCTTGGGCTGCTTTGGGACCAATGGCTCCAAGCCAACTTGAATTAGATCAATCTTGTCACCCCCATCTGCCCGCCTCCATGTCAGCAGAGATTAATTGCAACATAATATAAAACACATTTATATCGCATCTTCACAATAGTTTCCGGGTCCTTTACAGTCTTACAATCTAATTAAGTGGTAGCTTCAAACATGAATTTCTTTAGTATTTTAAAAGCATAAGTTGAGCAGATAAGCTTTTTTTTTTTTTAACTTCCGTATTCTAAAACCGAAAGACCAGCTGATTCCAAAGTCCCTGAGTATTATTAATTACCAGTGGCTGCCATCAATGCACAGGGCTTGTCTAGAAAGCTATTTCCTTCTTAGGTGAATGGTTGGGAATACAATATATGGTAATCAACAGTTTGAGAGGGCTGAGCATCGATGGAGGCTGAGAAAAGGCTGGGACTTGGCGTTGCATCTCTCCTGTGCAGGCGGCAGGGAATAAATCTTGACTTTGCAAGGAAGATAAAGCAAGGTGGAGGTGTTTTCTTCACAATCTCACAGCACATAAATGGCAGAGAGAAGAAAGAAACCTCGGAACACGAGCTTCCTCTCCAAGGACGGCTACTGCTGTTTAGGAGAAATCTGATCTGCTCTTATTTCACCATGAGAGAGCTTCTGTCCTCAAGAGCCACGGAAAGGGGACCGGAAATAGATGAGAGCCCACCAACAAAAGGAATGATGAAGTGGCCCTTTAAATATAAATCTCTGGAGCCCCCAAACTCTGTGGATGTTCCCTTAAGTATTCAAATGAGATTGCAGCATCAGATTGGTATGCATTAGGCTGGTTTCAATGAAAATTAACATGTAATTGCTTCAAATGAAGTAAGTGAGGAGGTAATCTGTTCTTAAATTGGATTCCCAGGATTTTGTGGTACCATAATGCAGCTGTGAAATGAAATATATTTTAAGGATGATGTCCTCAAGGGGGTGAAGGGGCTGGGAGGGGGAGGAGTAGAGATAGATAGTGTATAGGAGAAGCGCCTTTCCCCCCAGCCTACCACATTCTTTCTCTGTCTCATTCTCCAATTGCCAACGGATGAAAAGGTGTTCTCTCATCCATGGGTGTCCCCCATGCTCTGGGCCCTAGGACCTGGGCAGACGGTGCCCCACGTTGGCATCAGCTGGTCTCCTCTACTTCTCCTGTGTCTGGAGCTTATTCCCAGAGGCTGTAGCTCCCCAGGGCTGTAGCTCTGTGGTCTCCCTCCACACTGGATCTGTAAGGAGAAGGTGCTCGTGCTGCAAGTGGTGTCTACTGAGATCATCAGTGGCGGAAGGGTGCACTCTACAGTTGGGCAAATTTTCCAAAGCACACTGTGCAATAAGAAAAACCATCACTCCTTGTACTCCTGGTATCTGAAAATGGGGACATGTGCGCCTGACATCATGACTGACCCTTCTGATATCAAAGAGCGGAGCTGGGGTAGCAGCAGCAGGAACAGCCGCCAATTCCATTACCACCACCGGCCTCCACAGCCTGGGTTCAGCCAGACCAGGCGCCCCTGCCAGCAGTGATGATATGGTCTGTGAAGTCTGAAGATGAGCCTGGGAATAATTAACCTTCTTACCCTTCAATCAGGACGGGAAGCAGCTGGGTGAGGAGTCAGTGCAGGTTAATGCATTAAATTGTTTGCCTTTGCCATCCTAGGCTGAAATGGGATTTTTAGTCACAATGGAAATAAGCTGGCAGTCTTCTGGTCCCGTGGCATCACGCCTCTCTGCCAAAGAGCCATATCTGATGGGCTTGGGGGACCTCCTGCACCAAGGCTACAGAAGGGCAGAGCTGTTAAATGAAATGCAATCACCTGGCAATGCACAGGCAGCGCTGGGTTAGGGTTCACACAGCAGATCAGTGCCACTGGTCTAGACCAAGTCCCCATCAAAGGCTAGCATGAGAATGGCATGGCTGCCTGTGCATCAGCTCCTGGGGAGATACAGATTTATAACACGCTGTATAAAGAATACAGGCTCTGGTGAGAAAAGCCCCATCAGAGCTGGAGAGCAGGGAAATGAACAAATCTGAGACGAATGCGGTTCGAGGCATTCTCTGTTGCACGCAAATCAGACCCCCAGTCTGAGCCCCCCGCTTGCCTTCCCTCCCAGTCACAGCTTGGTTCTACAGCTCGGCTGATGGTTTTTTGTTAAGTTCTCGTCTTTGTTTCCTCCTGTTTATGTTGCTGTTTTCTTTCTGCACATGTTGAGCAGCTCTGGCTTTAAAACTGATCAGAGCTAATGGCTCCCTCAAATGTAGATGTTGTATTTCTGGAGTCTCTCAATATATGGGACCATGATTTTTGAGAGAAGGCCAGAATGTTTCTGCTGTTCCCAGGGGTTGGTGGACTTAGAAATTTGAAGAAGAGAAAAGGGAAAAGAATGCGAGTGAGGGGTGACAAAACTCAGTTTACCCGACTGAGTTTAGGTCTCCCTGTAAACAGTGGCCTGAGACCCTTGAGACCCAGTTAATGGCTTTTATTTCCTCCTCTAGGGATGGCTCCAAGGTTGCAAGAAACAGGGTCTTTGCTGTGGGTAAAAGAGGGATCCGACTACCACCAATGATTACATTTTGAATCACTCCATATAAAGAATAGGACCTCTGGCTACTTTTGAAGACCAAATCTGTAAATCACATTGGATGAATCATCTGTGTTGCTGGTTCCTTTCTTCATCTGGTAGTAGGCATAGAGCAGTATTTGCCTCCCTGCCTAGGGTTCTGCAAGGATTAGTAGGCATCAATATCCACAGGAGTCCCCAGAGGCAGGCATGCCAATAGCAAGAAAAGACAGCTTAGCGTCCTTTTCTAGACTGTCCATGGATGTGGAATGTACTGTGCAGTTTATTTGTAGTCTAAACCCCAAGGCGCCTCTTGGTAGAGTATATGAACACACCGCTACAAGCTGAACTCTGCTGGAAGAGGTGGATGGAAATGTATTTTGTGGGGTGTGCGTGTGTGTGTATGTTTGAGAGAGAGAGAGCATGCACGCTCGTAATTTTTCAGTGACCTAGTATCTGGAACTAATCATTGTAATGCCTTTTTCTGCTATCAAAATGTGTAAATGGTCACCTTGACATGCTCATCTGGTTTAACTCTCCTTAAAGTTTGCAGTGTTCACAGGAGAAAAGTAGAAGGGCCAGTGGTTTTATTCCCATTTTAGAGATACGAAGGGTTTCACCGTAGGAGCCTGAGGATATGCAATTCATCTTAATCACTCAAGTTGTCTCAGGCAATGACCTCCATAAGCCCTTCTTCCTTGGACCTCATTTGCTTTGAATATGAAATCAGGGTCAGGGTGTTAATGTCCTACTCTTGAAATGCAAACCAACATCAAGGTCTAAGTATAAAAAGTAAAATATAAAACAAAATGCTTAAAGTTGTAGTGACCGTAGATACTGCAGTATAACAGATAATACTGAAAAAAAAGAATGAATCTCGTGTAAGACTCCTAGGGTCGACAGAGGCGTGATGAAATGCAGGAGATGAGGGACAAGTGAAAAATGCCCCAGCTCCATTTATTTAAGTAAAAAGACTATGAAATACAGAAAATATGAGTGAAAAGCTGGTTCATTATAGGATCCTGTTCCCAGCTCTATTCTAGCCAATCTCCCTTTGACCTAAGACATCCTCTCCTGTTTCTCTCTTAAATTCTACCTCAGAACCTTTAATTTTTATTTTATTTTCCTTTCCCATGAGTAATTTGTGTCCTCACACAGCTCTGCGCCCCTCGATTCCAGTGGGCAGACCCTCCCCTCTGTTCATCCCGTTTCCCTAACGAGCCTAGACTGACAATTTTGCCAATAGTTTTCATGCATAATGACTTAAGTGCATCACTTTTCTACAAACATGTTATCATTAGAGTTCAATTCTTCTGCTCCCAGCCTTTGTGCCTGGTAAATATATTTCTTTGACGAGTGTTTTGGAAGATGGCTCCATTTTATGCATGTGCATTAGTGCCAATTGCACAAAGCAGAAACACAAATTACCTGTATTCTGCAGACAGATCTAATCACCTAGACACCACGGGCTGGCATTCATTGCAACCTCCACCTCTATGCATGAAACTGAAAGGGGAGCACCTAAACTGCCTATTAATTTGAAATGTGGGCAAAGTGCTATAGGCGCTGAATTGCATGTTTAGGAAAAGCTGTAGCGCGCCATTGTGCTAGGAGCCGTGCACTCGGTGTGGGCCTTTGCTCAGAACAGACAGGCCTTCTCTTTAGGAAGATGTAGGGCTGGGGTGCTGGGACTCTGCCAAAGTGATTTCTGGCTGAGACTGGAACAGAAATGAGATAAATAAGCAACAAGCGAGGCCAAAGCGGGGTGTGCCCCCTGGATAGGACCCCTCGAGGGGTACATGTGGATTTTCCCCACCATGGTGTTCTGTAGATTCTTTTCCAACTAGTTTTATTTCCGCAACTCTGTGGTCAGCAAATCAGCCTCTCCTGGGGCTGTTAAAGTCAAATCCAGGAGGTTTTCCTGGGAACAAGTATTTGTAACATAAACTGGGGCTCCGCCTACTGTCAGACTTTGTGAATTTTCTAAGGATGCCTGAAGATGTGCCTCATCTATCTGGCGGGGAGGAAAAGAAGGTCCCCTCTGTAAATGAGCTGACGCTTGTCTGATAAAAGTGGTGCCTTTGCTCTGAGCATCGAGGACAAATAAGAGCAGTGTCACCTCAGAAAGGGAAGCGGCGCCTCAGGGCCCCGGGGGCGTCCTGAGCAAAGGGAGCGCTTTCCACGTCAGCTGCACCTGGGAAACCTCCCGGCCAGGGACTCACCCCTTACCCCCAAATCTCATGAGCTCCTTAGTTGATGTTTCTTCAAAGATACTTAATTTTGCCCAGTATAGAAATTTTCTGGGTTTGTAGCTTGTCACAGTGCTGTCCAGAATTAGATTCCTGTTGCCTTGTCTCACACACACACACACACTCATTTATCTAATTTGAAACGAAGAACAAGGTAGATGGAAAACACGGCCTCTAGTTGTTCTCCTTCCTCCCCACGCTGAATGTATTTCCTCATGCTCCCCCTGGCTGGTCTCCTCGTCACGCACTTTTCCTGTCTTCTGTGCATCGCCCCATCAGCCTTGCTTCTCTGCATCTCACTCCCCCTTTGCTTCTCTCTGTCTGTTTCCTCTCATCTGCAATGAGGCTGCTCAACTGCCGGAGGGTCAGGACTGTATATCACTGAGGGATCCGCGTGAGGGCCACGTTGACAAGGAAAGCTGTCATCAGATTTTACAGCTTCATGTAACAGGCACTGTCCACGGCAAGGACAGAGAAGGGACTGGAAGGGCACAGGGGGCAGTGTGGGGAGAAGGGGTAGTTAGAAGAGAGGCTGTCTCATAGGTAAAGGGGGAGGTAAACCTATGTACTTTCTACAGAAGGGTATTCATGGAGACAAATCTGTCTTTTCTAAACCTGACCCTGTCTCTGGAAGCCTCACTAGGAGACCAAAAATTAATAACAGTGTCAGTTATTGGATGTCTGTGTGGTCCATTGCATAGAACGACAGAGCAAGCTGATCCAAACTTTGAGTACCAGGAAGCCAAGGGTAGTGAGGTGGATGGGCCTATGGCCATTCTTTTTTCAGCAAGAGCTAGGGAAATCTCCTGCCACTGGCCCTTCCCATACACAATGCTATATGCACGTTTGATGAGCCAGTCAACAGGTGCCTCAGTACCTGCCGTGAGACCAGCTGGCAATAGCTCCTCTGAGGCACAGCAGAATGGACTGTGTGCTAAAGGCATCAACAGCCTGGGTGAGCAAAAAAGACCAGCCCAGAAGCATCCATTAGAGAACCACGTGTGTGTCAGTTACTGACCAAGAGTTAGTTCCTCCGGGTGCACAGCCTTCCCTCAGATTCCATTCCTTAGGACTCTGCACCTATCCCATCCCACTTTCTCAGGACGGAAACCAGGAGGCAGAGTTGTACCTTGCCTTAGAGTATGGGTCTCCTGGAGACGGTCATAGAATTCAGTGCCTGCTCTGTAATTTAGTAGCTACGTGACCCGAGGCAGTTTATTAAGCTTCAGTTTCCTTGCAGGTAAAGTGGAGATATTTTTGTTTACTACCACACAGATTGGCTGTGTGCCTCACATAACATGATTTGAGTAAAGTGCTTTGCATAGTGCCTGGCACACGCTAGTGATCAATAAATGTTAGTCTGGGTCATTACTGTGCTATGCCCCTTCCTTTCGGCTATTGCCCCTCCCATCCCCGGATCTTCAATCGGGCCATGGGTTCTACTTCCTAGTGTCTCTTGTCTCCATCCCTTCCTCTCCAGCCCCTGGGGCCCCGCCCTCCCTGAAACCTCAGCAGCCCTGGCTGGGCTGGCCTTTGGTGGTTTTGTGAGTGCTGTCACTCTGCAGGGAGAGACAGGCTCCAAAACACAGGTCCCAGCAGGGGGCGGCCCTGTTGGAAGTCCTTGGTGCCTATGCCTTAGATTCCTTAGCATAACTTCAAAGGCCCTTCATGAAAATACTTGTCTTCACCTGTCTGGGTTTGTTGCCCATCTGGTTCCCCATTTCTACCCAAATCCTACCCAGCAGCTGCTCCCAATGATGATTCTCAGCTTTGCACATCAGAAAAAGTGATGGAAATTGTTTTGAATATTGTGTGTGTGTTGGGGGGAGTGCGTGGGTAATTTATAAAGTACAGGCATTTATATAAAGCTCCACAATGGCTGAGTGTGGTGTCTCATGCATGTAATTCCAGCACTTGGGAGGCCAAGTGAGGAGGATTGCTTGAGGCCATGAGATTGAAATTGTCAGCCTCAGCAACATAACAAAACCCTGTCTCTACAAAAACAAAAAAACAACAAAAAAAGAAAAACTAGCTGGTCCTGGTGGTCCTGGCTTATGCACTCCTAGGTACTGTAGCTAGCGTCCGTTGTCTCAGCTACTCTGGAGACCGGTTGGAGGCTGTGGGGCAATGACTGTGCACGGCACTTCAGCCTGGGTGACAGCAGGACATCCATCTCCAAATAAATAAATAAAGCAAGCGCCACAAGTGGGCCAGATTTGCATCTTGAGTCGTAGAGCACCACCTGCCCCAACACACCCTGCCTTTCCCACATTGCCCACATTATCTGTCTACACTCAGGCCCTGTCTACACTCAGCCCCTATCTACACTCAGTCCCTGTCTACACTCAGGCCCTGTCTACACTCCGTCCCTGTCTACACTCTCAGTCCCTGTCTACACTCAGTCCCTGTCTACACTCCATCCCTGTCTACACTCCATCCCTGTCTACACTCCGTCCCTGTCTACACTCTCAGTCCCTGTCTACACTCAGTCCCTGTCTACACTCAGCCCCTGTCTACACTCCATCCCTGTCTACACTCCGTCCCTGTCTACACTCTCAGTCCCTGTCTACACTCAGTCCCTGTCTACACTCAGCCCCTGTCTACACTCTCAGTCCCTGTCTACACTCCGTCCCTGTCTACACTCAGTCCCTGTCTACACTCCGTCCCTGTCTACACTAAGCCCCTGTCTACACTCAGTCCCTGTCTACACTCTCAGTCCCTGTCTACACTCCGTCCCTGTCTACACTCAGCCCCTGTCTACACTCAGTCCCTGTCTACACTCAGCCCCTGTCTACACTCAGTCCCTGTCTACACTCCGTCCCTGTCTACACTCAGTCCCTGTCTACATTCCGTCCCTGTCTACACTCAGCCCCTGTCTACACTCAGTCCCTGTCTACACTCTCAGTCCCTGTCTACACTCCGTCCCTGTCTACACTAAGCCCCTGTCTACAGTCAGTCCCTGTCTACACTCAGCCCCTGTCTACACTCAGTCCCTGTCTACACTCAGCCCCTGTCTACACTCCGTCCCTGTCTACACTCCGTCCCTGTCTACACTCAGTCCCTCTCTACACTCTCAGTCCCTGTCTACACTCTCAGTCCCTGTCTACACTCAGTCCCTGTCTACACTCTGTCCCTGTCTACACTCCGTCCCTGGCAAGCAGATGGGATCACAGGGGGATGCAAACAAAGATGGGGCAACTGACCGAGTGAATCCGGAAAGGATGTTTCTCGTTATATTGAGTGCGTTAGACTAAGTCGAACTCTCCCACAGAGTGTAAAGTAGAAGATAGATAAAACAATGTACTGGTGTGTATGTGTTTCTGTGTGGTGGGGTATGTGGCGTGTGTGGTGGGGTATGTGGTGTGTGTGTGGTGTGTGGTGGTGTATGTGGTGTGTGTGGTATGTGATTGTGTGATGTGTGATGTGTGTAGTGTGTGGTGTGTGGTGGTGTATGTGGTGTGTGTGTGTGATGTGTGTGTGTGATGTGTGTGGTGTGTGGTAGGTGGTGTGTGGTAGGTGATGTGTGGTAGGTGGTGTGACTGTGGTGTGTAGTGTGTGGTGTGTGCTGTGTATGTGGTGTGTGGTGGTGTGT
>NC_045446.1:121065750-121081832 GCF_002776525.5 Piliocolobus tephrosceles
TGGTGTGATATGTGGTGTACGTGTAGCATGGTGTGTGTGGTGGGGTGTGTCATGTATGTTGTGGTATATGGTGTGTGTGATGTATGTGTGGTGGGGCGTGTTGTGTGTGTTGTGCGTGGTGTGGTGTCTGTAGTATGGGTTGTGTAGTATGTGGTGCGTGTGTGTTGTGTGTGTGACGTGTGCGATGGGATGTGCGTGGTATGTTGTATGTGGTGCGTGTGTGGTGGGGTGCGTGTTGTGTGGTGTTGTATGTGGTATGTATTGTTTGGTATGCGTGGTACTATGTGTGTGTGTGGTGTGGTGTATGGTGTTTGTGTTGTGTGTGTGGTATATTTGTGTGTATGTTGTGTATTATCTGTGATGTCAGTTTATGTGGTGTGTGGTGCGGTATGTGGTGTGTGGTATGGAATGTGGAGTGTGTGTCTCTGGGTGTGGTGTGGTATGTGGTGTGCGTGTTGTGTATGGTATGAGTGGTGTGTATGTGTGTAGTGGGGTGTATGGTGTGTGGTATAGTATGTGGTGTGTGTGGTGTGTGTGGTGTGTGTGCATGTGGTCTGTGTTGTATGTGGTGCATATGTTGAGCGTGTTGTGGTATGTGTGTATGGTGTGTGTGCATGTGTGGTGTGTGGTATGTGGTATGTGTATTTTGTGTGTTGTGGTATATGATGCATGTGTGTTGTATGTGTGGTGTGTTTCTGTGTGTGCTGTGTAGTGTGTGATGTGTGTGTGGCTGGGTGTGTGCTGTGGTATGTGGGATGTGTGTGTGCATGCGTGTGTGTGTGTGTGAGAGAGATCAGCAGGGGTCCCAGGCAAGGGGGATGAGTGGGCTGTTGGCAGAGGAAGAAGTGCAGCCCAGGAAAGGTGCAGCCTCGCTTTCCACAAGCACCTTGGGTCCTCAGGCGCCCCTGCGAGGTGTGGGAGTGGGAGACTGAGTGGGCACCGCCACCTGGGTGCGTGAATGAGTGCAGAAACACAAACAGCTGGGAGCCAGAGGATCCTGAGTCCATCAATTCTTTGCAGAAGAAAAGTCTGATGGATTGAAATTGTCAGCACAAGAACACTGTGAACAATAGCAGGGAGATACGGTGTCTCTCCAGCCCAGCTGTGGTGAGTTACTTCTTAATGGCAAGGTAGGGAGATACACACCACGGACCATCCTGAGGGTGACAGGAGATGCCTGTGCCAGTTATTTATTATGGGAGAGGAAGGTGTTCCTTCTACTTTTTTTTCCTTCCATCACCCACTTCTTTTCTGTGATAAACGGGGGCTGAGCTGTTTGTGTTATGCAGAGGCTGACAAAATGAGGCGATCAGATTGGAAATCAAAGCTCTCACCATAGCTGGCCGTGTGCCGGGACTTCGCGGCCACCTCCTCCGTTGGCGGGGGCAGGAGGAGGGGGAGGAAGCAGCTGCTGTCATTTCTCCCCTAGGAGTTGCTTTTGGTTTTACTTTTATTTCTCCCAGGAGGAAAGGAGCTGGAGAGGGTAGCCACACTAGCGCAAGAAGGAAAAGGAGAAAGAGGGCAAGAACGGAAATGCAGGAGAAAGCCCTACCAGGAGGCAAGGGGAGAGGGAAGCGAGAAGGAGGGAAGAAGCCTGCAGAATGTGCCTTTTTCCGATTTGTGCTGGCTGCGACCTTGCAGCCTGTTTCTCTGCCAGCGCCCCTCCTTTGCTGTGAGAGGTGTTTTCTGTGACTTGGAAAGCGTGGTTTAATTTCCAGGGTGAGTTGGAAATGATTCAAGCATCTGCTCCTTTCAAATGTTGGGAAACTGAGGCACAGCACATTCACTTGCTTCTTTCGGGCCTTATTGCCAGTCTTATTATCCTGAGAGTTCCAGAAACTATTTCCATCTCCAGCTTCCAGGATAAATAACTTATTCAGGCCTTTGCTTTTCTGGTGCATTCTCCCAAAACACCTCCTATTTCCAGCTGCCCCCCAAAGTCCCTGAGCCTGAGTCTTATGGGTTGACTCTGCCCTCTGGTGGATCGAAAGGTGGTGAATGAGGCGGAAAAGGGAGCTCATTCCAGAAAAACAAACCCTGGCAGGCTTCCCAGGAAAGTCTTTGGTTAAAGCAACCCGAACCCAAAATGAATACAGCTCAATATGCTGTGATGTATTAATATCCTGATAAGCGAGTCAGAATGTGTTTCCAAATAGACCTATTACATAAGTGGCAATAAATACTAACCCATCTCTCACCTTGCTGCAGTGAGCGTGTAGAGAGGGATCTGTGGTGTGGGATTCCAGGCAGTCTCGGCGATGCTGACCTTCTGACGGATGGGGAGTCCTGAGCCTCCATAACACAGGTCCCCTGTGACATCCACATCACACAGTCATGCCCTTTGCCCACCTTTTTAATGACTTTCTATTTTGTTTTACAACCAGCAATCTGCTGCATGTGCTGGTCAACAGTATCTGTCTTTTCTGCTGTGGCTTGCTGCCTTGGATGCTTTTATGGGCATTGATTCCCTCCACTGCTTCCCCAAAGAGGTTCTTTTCCTTGAGCCAGAGCGGCATTCCGGCAGATTACAGTGTCTGCCACTCTGCACTCCGATTTATTGCCATCCTGGGTTTTATTCTCTCCTACATTCACAGCCAAGCCTCATTCATTTTGTTTTCTGGGGCGAGCAAATGGAAGAAGTTGCTATTAATAGGAGAAAGAATGTCATGCCGGCAGACTTAGTGATGTCTAACTTTATAGTCTGCGAGTCCCAGAGCCAGGCTCTTGTCTTAGATCCACCCTTCCCTATCCAAGGGACTGAACCAAGTGGGACGCTGGCCTGGGCGTTGGCCCTCTGAAATATGTACACTCTTCTGGCGTTTGTCAACAAAGGATATTCTCATATTTGGGTACTCTCATCCATGTGTCCTCTACTTTTCCCTGTGACCGTCAGTTTACATTTGGCAGAAGGGCTATCTGGGGTTGTAGATGAAGTCTGAGGGCAGATGGCTGGGGACAGGGTGCTGGGGAGGAGAAGCACGTGGCAGTAGTATAGGAAGGTTTGCTTCTCAGCTTTCCCAGACACTAAAGTATATGAATCCAATTAAAGTTGTTCTGCGAGTGGTTTTTTACACTGATAAACATGTTTACTAATCGTTTATCACAAATTAAATAGTAGAGCAATTTCTAAACAATGTCCTGCAGATAATGAAGGTCTTTTGAATATGCATACAAAATGTTACATCTCAACTGTTGCTAGTCCCGTTTACTCTCTCAGCTGTAGAGTTTAGAAGCTGCCCAGGGAGTGTAGAGAGCACGACATCAGATGTTGCCTCTCCAGGGACCATCCTCAGATCTTTGCGGACTGGCCCCGGGCTGTCCAGATGTATATCTCCTTCATGCCGAAACAGGAGCCTCAAAGAACCTTCCAGTGGGTTATAGTTGTGGGTGTAGTTCACCCAACCGACTTAACTTGCCAGGGGATCACACAGGTACAAGAGGCTGATAAGGTCAGAAATCACTATCGACAGGGTGGTAATTTTTATTTGGGATGAGTTGGTGTCACTAGTCCCAGCAGGTTATTGAGTGAAGAATTCTCTTTAGAAAGTGCCCCTGGAAAAGTGTGGTTTGCAAAAGAATTGCTTGTGTGTGTGTGTGTGTGTGTGTGTGTGTGTGTTGATAGGTTGGATGGGGTGGGGTCTATTGGTCATATAGTCTAGAAGAGGAATTTGGAGGTGGCTGTACAGGGACTTGGTGTCCAAAACGGTTTGCATTTCTGGAACAACAATGTTGTGCATACAGCTGTGTACACATGGTTACTATTGAACCTCTAAGTGATGGTTTAGAAACAACTTAGGGGATAGTTTTCCTGCATCTCACACATATATTGATTAAGAGCCTCTGGTACTATCCTCGGTAAAGTAACAAAGGGAAGCAGACCGATCCCAGGAGCCCTGAGTTGAGGTGTTGCTCTTCCCACTGAGCCGATGTATCAGAACTCTGGGTAACTCGACCCAGTAGCTTAGGCCCTCTCAGTTCCCATTCTTGCTCTGAAGACAAGAAAAATTTGTCTTAAGACAGAATTCCTAAAGACAGACCTCAGGTGGGTTTTTCATGCCTACCTAGAACTAAGGTCAGCTTCGGTTAATCTACAGCTTTCTCTGGGCTCTACCTCAAAGTCATGGAAGGAAAGACTTCTTAGGAAAGAAAAACTGATTTTTGTTGTTGTTATTTTTCTTCAATGCACACACAGAATATCTGTCCTCCAACACCAGTGATTTCAAATTGGGGCTCCTAGGACTGTATTAGAAAGACCAAAAAAAGCAGACAGTACAGGAGGTGCCAAATGGATGCAGCCTCAACGTTCTAAGCTTTGCCAAAACTGTATGTCTTCTCCCACTATTTCCTCAGTTCTGTTCACCTTTTTCATCTTCACCTACCTCCATTTTCTTGAGTTTTCTGGTGCAGTTTTGGTCAGGCTTTTTATTGAGAACAAACTCATTTCCTGCCAATGATTGTACAGCCTTCCTGTTTCTCTCTGGATGTTCTGCTGATCATTGAACATTCTTAACAGGTTTGGATGAAGCTAAAATGTAAATGTATCTGATTCTTAATTAGAAGAATCCAGTTCCAGAGTCTGTTAGGACTTTGGGAGTAGGAGATTTGTTTTCACAGTAAATATTCTCAGAAGGAGAAGGGAATCTAGTCTGATATTCCCAGAGATGACCAGTAATAGGAAATCATCTTGGCAGATGAAAACACTTGCATCTATAAATCAGTTGAGTAGCGGGATGGAGGCAAGAAAGCAAAGCCGCGAAAGTGGGAGTTGGTTCAGCTTTGTTAGGGAGATGCAAGGAGATACTACACCAGTAAGAGAAAGTCACAAGATCAAGAGGTATGGAATGTGGCTCTCAAGTGGAAAAAAAAAAAAAGGAAGATACCACATTTTCCATTCTCTTCCTTGTTTTTTTTAATTCCCGTGATAATTACAACGAGAGGAGCAATCATGTTGCTAATTTTACTTCATGCATTTAAGTTCTAATTAATACTATCTGGTTCTTCTGCGTTCTGCTGAGGTGAAATACAGCATGCTCCTTTGCACTTATACCCTTCTTTCTCTCACGGATTTGCATAGGAGGTGAAGGCATGTTGGCATGTATCATATTTTAGTAATTGGCATCCCTGCCTTCACAGTTCCACACCACTTTCTAGTCTAATCTCCTGGATCTTTTCTTCTCTCCATTCACCTTGGCAAATGTGGAACAGCTAAGGGTTTCAAATAGCCCTGCCCCTCAGAAATAGGGAAGTTTGATGGAGTTGCAAGCAGCAGACCTGAGCCGCTAGCAGGCTCTTCACTGACCCCCATAGAGCTTTCTCATGGTGAGAACTGCAGAGCTGAGGCCCCGTAGACATTACCATTGTCCTGTACAGAAGAGGAAACCGAGGCCCAGGGTGATGAAGTGACTTGCTCACCATCACACATTTCATAGCCTCAGATCTGGGATTTGAGATGTGTCTCTGCCTCCAACTTTGTCATGATGATGCCGTGAGATATGAATTATGTGAGAAGGGGCTTTGCATGCTGTCATACACAAGGAAAGTTTGAGCTATTATTTTTCTGGTTAATTATCAAAAACATTGTCATGAAATGTCTGCTGCATTCTCCCTTCTCATTTTGCAAGGTTTTATGGAGCACAAAATGTTGCTTTGTGACTTCTAGTGGCGTAGCTCACATGTGCTATAGATGCAGGCGTGTTAGGCTTTTGGCAGCCCGGTGTGAGTAACCATGGAGAACAGTTGGAGAGGTGCCAGTGTTGGGCTGTGTGTGAGGCCAGCTATTGTCTCAGAGACACCTGGCTTAGGACAGATGCCTGCTACAGTGTGCCTTCACGTCAAGCAACTGATATTTACTGACTGCCTGTGATAATGAACTAGGTACCGTGGAAGGCACAATAGGTTGCGAGAGGCTTAAGGAAAAAAGATAAAGAAAATACACAGGCCCTGCCTTCAGAATTGCCATGTGGGCTGGCAAGGGTTAGGATGGAACCCTGTGAAAGTGCAGCCTTGTTGGGTCGAGGGAGCCTTGTGAAGGAAGGGTGTGGGGGAGCAAGTAGGGAGGGGTGCTGGAGACAGAGGGGCAGCATGGGAAATGGACTGGGGCATGGGAGAGCATGCCACCCTAAGGAAGCTGCAGGATCCCAGGCCTCAAGGTCCTGGCATGTTCTTCTGAACTCTTTGAGCTTCATCCTGAAGACAGTGGGAACCACTGAAGGCTCTTGAACAGGTGATTCTCAAACAGATTTGTTAGAAAGGTCCCTGCAGCAACAAGAGTGACTGGACTGAAGAGGGTTGCATGTGGAACCAAAAAACCAGGTGGAAGAGGCCCCGCCCCCACTGCCTGGTGTTCAGAAGATGGTCCATTTAAGTTTAGGAAATGATTTGAGCTTGTGGTTGGAGGTTCAAAATTAGCGAGAATGCACGCAGGGAAATAACTAGCTCTTCTACCGCCAGGCTGGAGTCCCTTCCTACGGAGACCAGTGAATAGAGAACATCATCAAAGGCACCGAGAGTTTCTGTAAAGGACTTGGATAATTATTTGCCCAGTGTTGGTTGAAGGAAATTACTTTGGAATGAACAGCTGATGCAGCTCAGGTGCCTGAGGATGGATTCCTCTGCCTGATGTGTGACCACTGCCCTACCCCCGTCTGTGCCCGCAACCCCGTCAGGATCCTGCCTGCTCCTTCCACCAGGGTGGGAACTCCAGCAGAGTGACAGAAAACAACCCTCTCCGAAAGGCTTCCTTCATTTGGTTCAGACTTGGTCATTGTACTTTGAGAGTTAAATTTGGGTCTATTTCTTTCTGTATCCACCTGGTGTTTGTCATTCCATTGCCTGTGCAGGTTCCCTGCTTTATTTCATTGAAGTAGCTGTTATCTTCTTTGTATCATAAGCTCCTAAAATATAGAGTCAGGAATATGTTTTGTTCTGAAGAGTGAGCACTGAATCTTCACAGGCATATAAGCTCGATAAATAAATGTGTAATGTTGAACATGGTGATGTAGCCATGTATTTGGTCACCTGGAAAATAACAGGGAAGGGAGGGGACAATGGCAGCTGCACTCAGAAGGTTTGTAAACATTAACACGTCCATGCTCCTGCAGAGTCTGTAATATTCTGCCCCTCAGTACTTACGTTGACCCTCATTACAACAAGAACAGGGTGTGCTAGACCGTTTTTCCCCATTGACACATATGAAAACTGAGTCACAGAAAGACTAGGGACTCAGGCTTGTCACAACACAGTGGACAAAGAGAGAAGCACCCCGCTGGCCTCCATGGAAATCAAGCTACTAGGCATGGTTGCTGCCTCTCTCAAATAGGAACCAGCAAGCTGAGGTGATCGCAGATAAAATATACGAATGCACGGCAGCTTCCAGATGGCAGAAATCTTGTTAAAATCTGAGTAACACCCAGTGCATTGTCAAGCTTTCAAAATGTTCACTGCAAAATCTTACAATCCACTCACCCCAGAAAAGACTATTACTAATTTTGGGTCAAAGAATCAGGAGATGCCCGCTGTCATCCAAAATCTTTCTTGAAGTAAGTAGCTAAGTAACCTTAGGCTTATGAAAGAAAGAGCTGCACAGACTTAACCTGTGTAGGCTCCTTATTGATAGATTATCTCCCTTGTCTCTCCCAGCACCATATTTATACTCATTTGTAAAGTTCTCCACAGAAACATGACTTCTACAAGCCCTTCCCTGACCCGTTAGACTAGGCTGGGTTCCTCCACACACATCTACTTTCTGCACAACACCCAGGGTTTCCTCCCATAAGACACATCACACTTCTGCATTATAATCCTGTCCTGTGCCTCTCTCTGCATGAGTCTGTCTTGTTTGCCTCTGCATTGAATTCCTTAAGACCTGAACACAATACATGGCACAGAGTAGGTGCTCAACGAACATTTGTCAAATAAATGGGCATATAATCCTATTCTAACACACCTCAGTTCATCCACATCTTTGGAGATAATCACCTGAAGGGAATTTTAAGGCGTAAGTTAGAAGCACAGGCCGAGGGATGACTGTGAGTTGGATGGTTACCCAGGAGGCCTAAAGAATGGGCCTCCAAGACCCCTGACAGACAGCCCTCCCTGCCAGCCCTGTTTAGGTGGATTCCAGCACCTTAAGAGCGTATCTGTTTTAGATGTCTGATGGTGAGAACGAGGCCTAACGTATTTGGGAAGGGCAACTCCCAGGGAGGGGACATTTCCGTGCTTCTGTTTCTGGCAGTGATGGACTTCTGTCCCCATTATCTCTTCACCCTGGCTTGCTTCTTTATTGCTTCCAAAGATGATTTTTTTTCCTGCCATGAGGCTCTGCTCATCTGCTTTGCTGCTGTTGGGAGTGTACTCCCCAGCCTGGCATTTGAGGGCAGCTACAGCCGTCTCTAGTCTTTCCTCCTCGGTGTTCTCTCTCTGCTACCATCAGACCAAACCTTTAAAAATCTGCCCCAGAGGCCGGGCGCGGTGGCTCAAGCCTGTAATCCCAGCACTTTAGGAGGCCGAGACGGCGGATCACGAGGTCAGGAGATCGAGACCATCCTGGCTAACACGGTGAAACCCCGTCTCTACTAAAAAAAACACAAAAATCTAGCCGGGCGAGGTGGCGGGCGCCTGTAGTCCCACCTACCTGGGAGGCTGAGGCAGGAGAATGGCGTAAACCTGGTAGGCGGAGCTTGCAGTGAGCTGAGATCCAGCTACTGCACTCCAGCCCGGGCGACAGAGGGAGGCCCCCTCTCAAAAAAAAAAAAAAAAAAAAAAAAAAAAATCTGCCCCAGAGCCACACCCAAATCTTTATTCTTCGTTTGTTTAATTAATTATTAATTAATCTTAAACAGTCTCACTCTGTAGTTGGGACTATCGGCACAGGCCACCATGCCCAGCTATTTTTTTTTTTTCTTTTTTTGTAAACAGGGTCTCACCATGTTGCCCTGGCTGGTCTTGAACTCCTAGGCTCAAGCCATCCTCCCATCCTAGCCTCTCAAAATGTTGGGATTACAGGCGTGAGCCACCATGCCTGTCCCACACCCATATCTTTAGATGCCTTTTTCTTCCTAGGGAGAATACTTCTCACCTCTTTTCCCTTTATTCAGCTTATCTTTTGTTTGGTTGGTTGCCTTTAATTTTTTTTTTTTTTATTTCAATAGGTTAGTGGGGAACAGGTGGCATTTGGTTACATGAACAAGTTCTTCAGTGGTGATTTCTCAGATTTTGGTGCACCCTTCACTCAAGCAGTGTACAGTGTACCCAAGGTGTAGTCTTTTATCCCTCACCCCTGACCTTTTTCCCTGAGGCCCCAAAATCCAGTGTATCTTTCTTATGCCTTTGAGTCCTCATAGCTTAGCTCCCATATATGAGTTCGAGAACATACGATGTTTGGTTTTTCATTCCCGAGTCACTTCACTTAGAATAATAGTCTCCAGTTCCATCCAGGTTGCTGCGAATGCCATTATTTTGTTCCTTTTTATGGCTGAGTAGTATTCCATGGTGTGTATATATGCATATAGCACATTTTCTTTATTCATTGACAAGCATTTGGGCTGGTTCCATATTTTTGCAATTACAAATCGTGCGGCTATGAACATGTGTGTGCAAGTATCTTTTTCATATTATATAATGACTTCTTTTCCTCCAGGTAGATACCCAGTAGTGGGACTGCTGGATCGAATGGTAGATCTACTTTTAGTTCTTTAAGGAATCTCCACACTGTTTTCCACAGTGGTTGTATTTTTATTATGTTATTATATCCTTTATTTGTTTGCTGTCCACAGGTCCCTGCCACCCACTGAACTCCCCAAATCCTCCCCCACCCCCCACAGAATGTCCCTTGTTAGTACCTAAGCCTGGCTGGATTGTGTCCCCTCACCTCTGTGTCAGTGTCCCAGGAGACAGAAATTTTCTTGGCCCTCCAAGGTCTCTTAGGCCAAAGCCAGAAGGATCCCCACTCCCAGCTTCTGGCTGCAGGATCTACCCTGCCTCGTGTCCTCTCTCCTAGGGGCAGGGCTCAACTGCTGTTGCCTGCTCCCAGTGCCTGACTGCAGACCACCCTCCATCTTTCTAGCACCTTCCTTTCCTTGCAGCCTCCCAAATATCTCACACTTCCTCTCCGGAAGAGTTCCTTCTGATCACAAAGCATTTGTGAGATTTACACATAAGATAGCCTTTGTTCCAGTTCTCTAGAGGCAGACTCTGGGATAAGGATTTGTGTGGTCATGACTTATTAGGGAAGTGGGCCTAGGAGAAAAGGCAGAAGGTGTGGGGGAAGCCAGGCAGGACAGGGCAAGAAGCCAAGTGGAGGCTCGATTTTAGGCAGAGACCCGCCAGGGTGACCAGGGCCTTTTGTAACTCCCCCACAGGCTACTGCTAGGGGCCGCCCTGGGGAACACAAACCCCAGGCCCTTGTGGCTGTCTGTGGAGATGGGGGTGCAAACAGAGTCTCAGGCTGGGCAGTCAGAAACAAAAGCACCCAGAACCCAGGGAGCACACAGAAATGACGGAAGGGGCTGAGGGGCCTGGGCTGAAGGCTGACTTCCTGCTTTGCCCTGCACAGGGAGAGAGAGACAGTGCAGTGACTATGCAAATGGTGAGGCCCGCATCGAGGTGAGGGAGGGTTCTGGAATGACAACAGGCCCAGCAAAGGTAGTGTCCTCCCACTGGGAGCTTTCATCTTTCTGGGGGATGCATCCTGTTCCCCAAGGTGCCACGTCACCTGGGCTAATTATCTGGAGAGATCCAGTTACCTTTTCTGCACTTAATTGCTGACATTTTCTTGTTTTAGTGAGTGTTGTCTTTCCGGACTCTGGGGACCCCTTCCTGTCAGCCTCCTCACAGGCCCCCCGAGAGAGGAGAGGCTTCTGTGGGCTCTACAGGACAGGGACAGAGAAGGAGGAGCCTCCAGCCCCTGGAGTGTGCATCTGCATGTGGTCCTGCTCTCCTGTCCCGACTGTGTCTCACCTCCGTAGGCGGTAGAAATGGTGCTCAGAAGCCAGTAGCCTCTCTCCTTGGAGGATGCCAGTCCACTCCCCTACTGTGCCTCGCTCTCACCGAGGCCCAGGCAGTCATGTGGGCACCGCGTTACCACCAAAGGTGAGAGGATGTGTGGCCAAAATCACTTAGTGAGAGAACAGACAAGGCCCACCTCGAACCCAGATGTGCCCTTTGTCCCTCTGGAGTTCTAGCTGTATTTGACCTTTCTTCCTGTGAACTATGGGGTTTGGATGCAGCAGAGATTCTCTGGATCTCTTCTTTGGTTGCGAACCAGATTCCTTCTTTCCAGCTGCTCCCTCCCACCACAAATGGCCACACGTGTACATCATACACATACACAGTCCCTGGGGCGAAGACCAGGTGGACAGGCAGTCTACATGCTGCCCAGTTCACACACATGGGTGCTAGGCGTCACGCACACTAACTCGAAAGGAAATGGCGGCTGCATGTGGTCTGAGGTATGGTTTTGGTCTCCTAAGCCGTGATTTTTTTTCCCCTTTCAAGTCATGTTCAAGTTTTAAGTACGGATGGTACTTTAGGATGATAGGAGTGTCCTAGAGGCAGGATCTAGGTCGGGTTCTGGGGTTTGATGGTTAAAGTGTGTCTTGACAAAGAATTGGAGGTGAAACTAGCCCCAGAGATGAAGCCAGGAGTGACGCACGTGCTGACTTCCCCAGAGGCCAGTGCATCCTTCGTACTCGCACCAGGCCTTAGGCATGGGAGGAGCAAGGTATTTCCAGCCCCTTTTCTAGTGTGACTCCCTGTGGCTAATCTATACTGTTCTTCCCAGTTTGCCTGAATACATCCTGGTTTAATCAGTGTAATTTCAAAAAGTGTCTGGTTTGGACAACAATCAGTGTAACAATCAGTTTAATCAGTGTAATTGCAAAAAAAAGTGTCTGATTTGGACAACTACCAGGCTGGCCTAACTTGTCCAGGGACTGAATGGAGCCCCATTTCTTCATCCAGTGAGTGCCATAGTATGGGGTGGCACACACCAGCCAGTAAGGGCAGGACTGGAGATGAAGCAAAGATGGAGGAGAGCCTGCAGATGGATTTGTTTCAGGGAATCCTGTTTCTTCTTCCCAGCTCCTTCTCTGCCAAGGAGGGCTGTCCCCCGGAGAAGAAAGAGATAAGCTCCAGTGTGCTACCATTTATAATCATCCGTGATTCTTCGAGCTGGACTTTGCAGAGTTCTTCGCTTTGGTTTCCTGTCTGCTCTTTGTCTTCAGAATAAAGTGCGAACTCTTTTACAAGAGGGCGTGTTGCACAACCTACCTGTAATAGTCAGGGGTCCTACAGGGAAAAGATGGCATCCTCAAATTGCGTAATTTGAGCAGAGTATAATAAAATGGATATTTATGAAGGTGCAGCCAAGGTGTAGGAAAACTGTAAGGGACAGTCAGGACCCTGGGGCTATGAACAGGAAGGCACTGTTAACACTTTTAGGCCTGAAGGGATAAGGGGAAGAGGGTCATGGCTCCCACCAGAGAGAGGGCTGTGTGGAGAGGGTCACTAGCCAGGGGCGGTGATCTTTGATGGAGGGGTATGGACAGCCAGTGGATGGACCCTGCTTCCTCCCCAGCCCCATCTCCTGCCACTTCTTTCCAGTGGCAGAACAACGGGAGGCCAGAGGGCAGGGAGCCTGTCCACATGATCCATGCTGGTCAGCCTGCACTGGGTGGTGGATGTGCAGGCACACAAAGAGCAGCGTGCTACCTTGCTGGCTTCGTCCCTGCTAACTTTTCTCTTCTACCCATGCCTTCTATTCCATAAGCTCCCCATTTCCATCCTTCCACAAACTTGTCAGTATTTTCCCAGCTCCTTTGTGCTTTGCTCATGCTCCTCCTAGTGCTGGACAGGCCGTACCTTACTCCTCCTTGCTGTTAACCAAGCTCTTTCCAACCTCGGCAGCCGCCTTAACACTCACTAAAATCCAGATTGCCCTGAAAGCAACCAAAAGTCATGTGTGAGTGTTCTTGGAGTAGAGAAAAAAATTGTATCTACTTCCTGCCTTCCCAGAGCTCCACATATGACAAAAAGATAAAGCATGGACATAATGCTTCCAGTACACACCAAGATAAAGTATGTCTGGAAAACACTCATGGGGGAACAGCAAAATTTTGCAGAGAAAAACTTGTCGGTATATGAATTAATATTTAAACTTGACCTTGGTGTGGCGTAGGAATTTGTCTCACAAACAATAAGGAAGGGCATTCCAAATAAAGCAGGAAGTCACAGAATTCCCAATGTGAACAGAATATACAGGAAACAGTGAAAAGTGTTCTGATGAACCTACTGAATGTCATGTTTGAAACCGTGTGGGGTGGGAGCGTGTATTAGCCTGGGTTTTCCTTTTCAAGAGGATCGATCTATCTGTCTGTCTGTCTATCTATCTATCTATCTATCTATCTATCTATCTATATATCTAATCATCTATTCTAATCTGTCAAAAGACTTATAAGAATTGGCTCATGTCTGTAGTGTAAGTTTCAGTCCCAGTTCAAAGGCCTGAGACAAGGGAGCCGATGTGCAAGGACAGGAGAGGAATGTCCCAGCTCAAGCTGGAAGAGTGACGTGCCCTTCCTCCACTCTTTCATTCTATCCAGACCCTCAGTGGATTAGATAGTGCCCACCCACACTGGGGAGGGCGGCTCTTCTCTACGAAGTCTGCTGATCATGTCTTCTAGAAACACCCTCACAGACACACCCAGAAATAACGTGCTACCAGCTGTCTGGCATCCCATAGTTCAGTCAAATTGACACAGAGAATTAATCATCACAGAAAGTGAGGTGGAACTTTGTAGGGATCACTGACTGAAGCCCAAGCTCCAATGGCAGATGGAGTTCAGCGTGAATTCCCACTGAACTTTCTCTTGGCACTTCTGGGCTCTTTCCTTTATGAAAGGTTGGTCTCCATGACAGAATTCCAGAGACACTCGTGTGTGTTTGGATTATTTTCAATATGCTAGGGAAAGAAAAGGAAAGAAAAACTTCCAGGTTACCTAACTTTGGTCACCTAGGGGCAAAAGGCTCTACTGTTTGTGGTTCTATGAGATGATGAAGATGCCCCACATTGCCCAGATTACCTTTTGCTAGAGTGTAGAATTTAGAGTTCTTGACTACATGTGTGTAACAGTTATTGAATCAAAAAATGGGTTGTGGAAGTTATGACTTACAAATAAGACATGTCCTATTGAACAAGCCCATTCTTGTTTCAGCATTTAAATTAGTATGGAGCTTTTGTCTTGGGTACAAATCAAAGTGTTGTGCCATTCTTTTCGGAAAAGTCGTGGCCCACCAAACCACAGAGTTTGTTTTGAGAGGATGCTACTGTATTTGACAGGGACAGGAAGGACAGATGGTAGGTGTGATTATGGAGAAACTTTCTGGAGGTCCACAGAGCAAAGGCTTCTTGATTTATCCCTAAGACATTACAGAAGTGGAGGGGGACTGCCTCCTTGCATGTTCTCACACATAATGACCAGGCATTGGGGGAGATGTGTGCATTTGCATTTGTGGGTGCAGGTTGGCAGGGACACGCAGAGTAATTATACTCACAAACTGGGCCTTTATTGGATGCGGGCCTCATGGTCTTTTATCTCTCGGGAGTTTGTGAAAGATGGGAGATTTTAATCAAATAATTAATCAGTGGACAGACATTTATTGTGTGCTTACTTTGTACTCTACACAATGTTCTGTAGAGACACAAGTGAAAATAAGACATGATCCTTGCTTTTCAAGAACTTAAAATCAGTCAAGTCAGCAATGTTACATCCCTAAGATGAGAAAGCAGTACATGTAATAGACAGTACAATAGATTTGTCTGTTGAGTTTTTACAATAAACAAAGAATGTATTTACATGCATGTTTCCATTTAATCTTCTCATTAACCCCATGCAAGAAGAGAGGTTATTTCTACTGCAGGTGATTTAAATGAAACCCAGTGGAGTGAGATAACCTCTCTGAGGCCTGAGGGGCGTCAGAAACAGAGCTGGAACATTCCTTGTAACAGTCAGACTTTAGACCCTATTCTCTTCGCTCTGCCTGAGCCTCTCTCTGACTACAGCTACCTACTAGTGGTGTGGGACTCGTAGTGCAGTGTATGCCACTGCTTTTGGTTTTGTTTCATTTTTCCTCCCCCTAATCCTTTCACCTGTGTCGTAAGTGTGCTGTCTGCTTCTGCCTAGGCATGATTAGTCCTCTTATTTTCATAGCTAGGGAAGATTCCATGGCATACCTCCATTTTCTTGTGTAATGCAAAAATGGTAATAGTTGGGAGATGTAAGAACAGTGTGCAATGTGAGTCTAAGTCTAGTATTTTTGTCTCTCTATGACCCAAATCAATTTTGTAAACTTCCACACAAGTTTACAGTCTAAAAGAAATCCAGTAGGGTCAAAATTAGCAGCCTCACTAGTGAAGCTTTCTCTTACAATAAAGGAGTAAGGTGCTAGCTGATATCCGAATGTTCAGTGTATTCATGGTAAAGTATCCTGTTTTGTTAATTTCGTGGTTTCCCCCAGAGAACACTTTCTCACAGGAGCAGATGTGGAAGATGCACACGCCAACCCCATGGCAGCACGTGTGGGTATTGCTGAGCCATTTGCGTCGTGATGTTCCCCTGTTATGCTTGAGGGGAGGGGCGGGGCACAAGCAGAATGCTCAGAGGAACCAAACTTAGGGGCAGCTGGAGCGTTTCTGTGTGATAAGAGGCAATTGTGACCAGGTGCTGGGAAGGGCGGAAGCACTTATTTTGCTGTGTTTTCAAGCATTGCTTGAGATGTGCTGCCTTTCAGACACCGTTAAAGGGCCATTTGATAGAAGGAACGGTTGGGCCGCACACTGTCTGGATCCATTATTGCCTCAGATCTTCAGGCAGGTGTGTTTAAGAAAGGCCAAGCCTGGATTTTTCTCTCTTTCTTCAATAATCTTTCTCCTTATTTCAACACTCTCTTTGCTCATCTTTAGAAGTTTCCAAGCAGACATTCTCGCTTTTTTTTCCTTCCAGTTCCCAGGTTCTTCTCTTTCTTTCTCTCTCTCTCTCTCTCCCCCCCCCCCCCCCCCCCCCCCCCCCCCCCCCCCCCCCCCCCCC
>NC_045446.1:121082232-121252113 GCF_002776525.5 Piliocolobus tephrosceles
AGCATAGGCCTCTTCTCTAAAAAAAGACACTTATCCAAGAAAAGAACATGGTGCAGACAGACGTACACAGACTAAGAAGGGGACTGTGGCTCAGCACTGAAATGGAAAACAAATGCCCTTTCCAGCCTTTATGTCTGTTTGTCTGGATTCTTCCAGGATGCTGAGTATGCTAGGCCATGGGCTGTCCATGGGGGCCACACCCAGGAGGGGAGGGCCACAGGAGGGATGCTGCTGGGAAAACCATTCACTGAGACACAGAAGGCTGATGACCACTGCCAGATGGTGCAGGGTGGGGCAACTGGAGGGCAACATTGAAGATGGAGGACAGAAGGGAGCTGGAGTTGCAGGGCCCAGTCCAGAATCCTCAGGGGTACAAAGCTTGTTCCTCTATTCTTCATATATGTGACAGGATGGGCAGAGAGGATGCCAGCAGTGGGAGGGCGGTATATCTGGAGGCTGTGGACAAAAGGGGAGAGGCTTTGCAGGTCTGGTCTGAGAACATCCTACCCTTTTGATCACCCATCTCCCACCTCTTGTTGGCCTACATTGCATTGACTTGTGACTATTCCTCACTATCTGATGAGCGGCCATCTCCAGCTCAGCTCACCTGGATGAGTCAGGGACAGTGGAGTTTGAAACCTTACTCACTCTGACTTAATCACCAAAGTTAACCAGCATCCTCAGAGAGGTGAGATACTGTAGCATGTTTCAGGAGCAGTTTTGTAGAAGGACTATGTCTAGAGCTGTCTCTGAAAAGAGAGAACTTGTTGTCTGAATTTCCCACCTCCAGCGCCTCCTCTGTGGCTGAGAGAGCAATTACGCTCATTTTCACTTTTCTTTTTTTAACCAAGGAGCAATGTGTCCTCTGCATTGTTGAGGAGACTGGATAAATGAGACAGATAGATGGGGGCAGGTGTGAGGAAGTGACAGAGTTGGCCGCCGAGGTACCTTTGTGATCCATCTCTGCAGAAGCCGGCGTTCGTTCCGTGGGGATTCAGCAAGACTGATACCCAGCAGTGACAGTTTGGACATCTAAACATGACCTTGGATGTGCTCAGAACCGCGGCTGGAACTGTGCCAACTTCTCAGAGTAGTCTATCACAGTGGCCGCAAAACCATGCTGGAAATTGGCTGCATTCTGAGTGGTGGTGCATCTGCAGACGAACCTCTCTGGCCCTGTAGTGTGGTGTAGTGTTGGGGGACAGCTTCCATTTCTGTCAATTTTCAATAATTCGATGCTCACAAGGAAGCCCAGGACAGTTCTCTTGTATTCATTGGGAGGTTGTGAGATCCCCGTTGTGGGCATCAAAAATAGTTACTCAAGCGGTTTAGTGTTTGTCAGACGGCGTTTCCTGCACTGTGGCCACTCACTTGGTACTTGTCAGATTTCAGCTCCTGGGGAAGGAAAAAAAGGACTCTGCTTCTGGTTCCCCGGAACATATGGGTTATGGGAAAGTTCTATCCCGTAAAGTATTGGAAAACTGTTTCATACCAGGGGGCTTTCCAAGTGCCTGTTCACTCTGCGACTCTCATTTTGCCAGGAAACACACCTCTGAGTTAGAGGTTCTCGGCGAGCTCTTCAGACCAGCGTCAGAAGCACTTGGAATTTTGTCAGAAATGCAGCCTCCCAGGCCCTGCCTGGGCTTACTGAATCAGAACCCATGGAGTAAGGTCCCAGGAATCTCTTTTTAATCAGATCTTTCAGGCGATACTGATGCACGGTGAATTTGAGAAGAACTGATGTAGGTGTTCTTTTAGGAGGCCCTATAAGAACACTAAATTTGGAAAACAAAACAAAACAAAACAAAAACTGGCATGAATCCTGGTTCTGCAGTTTAATATCAGCATGGTTTCAGTCAATATGGCTAATGTTTCTCAGCCTCAGCTAATTTTGTCTGTCAACTGGCAATAAGTGAACCCAACCAAGTTTGTGAGATGATCAAATAGTGCATATAATGGGCTCATGTAGTCAGTTAACATTGGCCGTGACTGTGAATTCATCCAGTTTCCTGCTTGGACCCAAGTGAAGGTCAGAGCAGTGGCCACCCTTCAGGTTTTTCACTAAACCGCTTGAGTAACTATTTTTGCTGCCCACAACGGGGATCTCACAACCTCCCAATGAATACAAGAGGACTGTCCTGGGCTTCCTTGTGAGCATCGAATTATTGAAAATTGACAGAAATGATACATTACTAGCAAAGCAAGCTGCCAAGTGTGTTTTCGTTCTTGAGAGATTTCAAATCTATGCCATTCCAAATTCATGTTTTAGACAAGGCAGTACCAGGTGGCAGTCATGGGGTCTGCAAGGAGCATAAGGGAAGGTACAACATCAGGTACACCCTCCATTGACTGCACTTTTCTCCTTGTTCACCCTCGGAGTCCGTTCTGGATGTTCTCCTCAAAGCCCCAAGAAAGGCTTGGCGCATCCTCTTGACCACTTCAAACTTCATGTGCATTCAAGTTACCTGGACATCTTATTAAAATGCAGCTTCAAATGTGTGGTCTCTGAGAGGAGGCCTGAGACTCTGCATTTCTGACGAGCTCCCACCCAAGTGACGCCGATGTTGCTGGTTTGCTAGCCACACTTTTGTGTCGTGTGGTGCTAGCTCAGTGCTTCTCAAACCCTAATGTGCATAAAGCTCACGTCTAGATATGACCTTCTAGATGTGACTTAAGGAATGACCAGGGGCCGTCAGCATTGGCATCACCTGGGAGCTTACTAAAAATGCAGAATCCCAGACCCTACCTCAGACCTACTGAATCAGCATCCGCACTTCAGCCAAATCCCCAGGGGCTAACATGCACGGTAAAGCTTGAGAAACATGCGGAGCCGGCTTCACAACTTTGTTTATTTCCATAAAAATCTGTTATCACCACCTTGAAATCCTTATTCATGCTGGAACAAAATACTCTGTGTTCTTATTTTGCACTGGGCCCTACAAATGATACAAGTTGTCCTAGACACACTGCTCCATATTAGTGGTTTTGAAACATTAGTGTGTGTATGACCCAACTGAGATGTTGTTATAAATTCCCAGATTTTCTGAATCAGTAGAATGGGGGTGAGACTAAGAATCTGTAATAAACCTCTCCTGTGATTCCAATATAAGTAGTCCATGTGCACTTTGAGAGATAGTCCCCCGACCTTCTCCGAGGTAGGCCTTCACTCATTTCCACGCTGTATCAGAATGGTGCCGGAGACAGCCCGCATCTCATCTGCATTGCCAGAAAATGCAATAAGCTGCTAAAACCTTGTTGGACACCTATGCCAAGGTGTTTCTTTTTGGGCAGTATTTTCCACAAGAGCTCTCAGCAAACTATCCATCTGCACCTAAGTGATCCTTCCATAATGTTGAGACATTTACATAAGCAAAGCAGAAAGGATGCACAGTACAGGATTTCTCATGGGGACAGGGGTCTCCTGAAGAAGCAGGTGTGTACAATAGCAGCTGTTAGAGATTTTATGGTCACAAACCATTCTGAGAATCCAATAGAAGCCATCACCTATCCCCAATGAAAAATTCACCTTTGCATCTTATGAGTCTCACACAGGACCAGGAATTAGAAGACTTGGCTGAGAGGTCTGACTTCTATACTTTTAGCCTCATTGCTTGGACAAGTCATCAGGCTATTCAGAACCCCAGAGTCCTGATCTTTAAAGCAGAGAATGGATAACAGTGTCAACCTCAGAAATTTGTTGCAAAAAATCAAAGGGGACGTTGAGCTGTAAAAGTGCTTTGTACACTGCAAAATAATGTATACATTTGAGGCATCATTATACATCCTATGCCGCATTGTTATTTCCAGCATTATAGTCAGGATCAGGACACTGTGTCTGTAAATTTAGCCTAAGGCCATGGAACAGACTTGGTGTAGTAAGAGAGGGAAATCAATACAGACAGAAAGACATGAGGACTTGGCGAGAGTTGCTGGGAAATTTAAAAGTGTAGAAAAGAGAAGGGAGCTTCCACAATTCGAGGACTCCAGATGCAAAAATAAAAGAAAGAAAATCTATTTTTATATGTGCAGACAGTTTTGAGATTTTGGAAAGTGGCTTTAGTCTAGCAGTAACCGAACATTTCTGCCCCTGGGTATAATGAAGATGAATAGCAATAGTGGTGGTCTGTATTTAGTTTTGACTGCAGAAGCCTTCTGTGGGAATTTGCTATTCTGAGATGAGAGGAATGATGTTTAGTCTTTAAAAGCTGGGTCTCTGATCTAGCACACATTTATTGTGTGACTTGGACAACTAGTTTAGTTTAGTTTCTCTGCTCTTCTAAGCTTTTTCCAATAAAATATTCTTCATAGGGTTATCATAAGTATTGAATGCTGTAGTGCACCCTAAATACCTAGACATAAATGTGAAGGATTATCATCACCCAAGTCCTTGAGCAAAGGGAGAACTGGTAGTATTCGAAGTATTCAGCAATCCTGGGCATGCAAGATATCTCTAGGTTATAACTGAGATCGTATTTGAAGTGGTTCTGTGCTCAAGTGGTTTGAGAAGCACTGAGCAGCATTCTGAGGCTCATAATCTCATAAGGCCTTTGCTGTGTTCCAGAAAAGTCCACCCCTGACAAATCAAAGGAATGTATGTGTTGGGAGAAGGGAGAAAGACAAGATATTCTAGCCTTGCCATGAGGACCCACCTCTGATGGCTGCTGTCATCTCTCAGTCCCTTGACGTACCTGTCTGGTCTTCCCTTCAGGTGCACTATTGACAACCGGGTCACCCGGGTGGCCTGGCTGAACCGCAGCACCATCCTCTATGCCGGGAATGACAAGTGGTGCCTGGATCCGCGCGTGGTCCTCCTGAGCAACACCCAAACGCAGTACAGCATCGAGATCCAGAACGTGGATGTGTATGACGAGGGCCCGTACACCTGCTCGGTGCAGACAGACAACCACCCAAAGACCTCTAGGGTCCACCTCATTGTGCAAGGTAGGTCGGCGGGGCTTGGCGGGGAGATCGGGCTGGCCAGCCTGGGAAGCCTTCAGGTAAGGGTTTTTTCTCTGATCCTCAACAGAGATGAGTTCTCCTTGTTCTATGCATCTAGGGTCCAGGGCACATTTCTGGTTGTCATTTTGCAGTTAGAAGCTAAATTTTCCAGTTATTTTCATTGAGTTGAACTAGAATTGTTGGTGTTTTTTTTTTTTTTTTTTTTTTTTTTTTTTTTTGTCGTTTTTGTTCCAATAATATATTTTCTCCGGAAATTATCTTTTAATTATTGCTTTTCTTGACTTTTTTCTCCCTTAAGTTTTAGTGGGTTTTTTTTTTTTCAGATTTCATCCAATTCCAAGATTGTGTTATGTTTAAAACCAGACTTTTAATGCACTTTTGAAAGTACAAGTATGCCATGCCCCCCTCCAGCCTTGAAAGGAAGCAGAGCCAACCAGGATGCACTAGGCACTGCCTTCAGCTGCATCCTTCACAAATACCTGCTTGTTTCCGGCTCCCTTGCACCTCCTCTCATCTCCCAGCCAGGGGTTTTGGATGCCATTTCTCCCCTGTAATGCTGGTGTCTGATTCTCCTTGTTTTGATTCCATCCCAACTCTCCTGGCCTTCTTCTCCTCCCCTGGCTCCTGGCTCGTGAGGCCTTGTATGTTTGTGTGTGTGTGTGTGTGTGTGTGTGTGAGAGAGAGAGAGAGAGAGAGAAAGAGAGAATATGTGTGTTGGTTCTACTCTCTCAGACCCTGGGAATGGAGGGAATGGAGCTCACCTCCATTCCCAGGCAGAACCAGTCCTGGGGCATTCAGACACCACTTAACCTGGTTGAAGGATTCCTAGTTAGTGAGCAAGAGCTGGCATCACACTTGGCCACTTGCTGGCTGTGAGACCTTAAGTGATTCCTGTGTCTCGGGGTTCTCTCTCTGTAAAGGGGGTCAGTGTGCGGATTGAATTGTACATGTACTGACATAGAAAACACTTAGGAGAACACATAGAAAACACTTGGACCTGGCACATCCAAGTGCTATTTCAGCTGTTGAGTTTTCTTTTCTTTTCTTCTTTTTTAGGACTCTTGTAATTTTTATATATTTTTAGCATCTTTTACAGTGGGCCAGATATCTTCTTTTGTGATGTCAGCAGTGTAGTCCCTGAGCAGTGGCATATGCCAGATCCACTGCTGGGGCCCTTTCCCAGGCTGATCCCGGGGCCCCTTCACAGGGACGTGCAACTCCTCCCCTAGGGGCTCCTTCCACCAGTCCCCTTGTCGGTGTGTTCAAGAAGAGGGTAAAGAGCTATGGGATGATTGGTTAGAGACAGAATAGGAAGGAAGGCGGCTTGTGAAAGAAGAACTGAAGTGAGCTGGAAGAAGGAGGGGGAGGCCCGCTATTTGACAGTAGGGGAAGGCGGAACTTGGGTCGTGATCAGCACTGTTGAGTGAGGCAGGGTGAGCAGGACTGAGAGGAGGACACACGAGAACAAGGCGATACTGGATCTGGCTCTGGGCAGAGCGTATGCCAGGGGACATGGGAATCCCTCACGCTGTGGCCCAAGTTTGGTCCTGCCAAGTTTTTATTAGATTTTGCTTACTCTTTCTTACCCAAAGGAAATTATAATGGCTCTTTAAAAAGTGATTCTATAAATGAATACTTTTTGAACTGATGCATGCAAACAGCATTTTTAAAGAAAATAGAATTGCATAGAAGTTATCAGAGTGTATTACAAAGAGTGGAGTAGGTATTGCCATGTGAGATTTTTGTTTCAGTTTGTGTACATTTTTTAATATAAAATACATTTTTTATTGTGGATAGGGAGACCAAAAATTCTCGAGAATCTCCACTCTATGGGGAGGGCTGGTGAATGCCCCAGTGCCACCATCTGCATACTCTGCCAGGTGGTGCTTTGGAAGCCATTGCTCAGCCCCTCTCCTGTCCCGCCCCAACCCCTGCACACTTAGTGCTGAGAAAAGAATGCCTAGCATTGACAATGAGAGACTGGGAACTAGGAACTATTAGAGACATTTGCTTTAGGAAGCAGGGCCTTGTGGAACTGGAAAATGGAAGGAATTGTGAAAAGTGCTAATGCCTCCTTGAAAACAGGATCAGATTTTCGTCATTTTCTTTGTTCAGCCACCCCCACTCATGCACACCCCCACACCCCTGCCCTGAGCACCTGCCAGAATGCCTTATACAAAGTGAACATTTAATAAATGCTTATCCAAGCAAATGGCTAGAATTAGAGCCAGGCGATCTTATATGGACTCCCAGAGAGACGGCTGGGTGTCTGTGGGGTGAGATGATGGGACGGGGGGAGAGGATGGAGTCTGCATCAATCTTCACTCACGTCCAGGCTAATGGAAAATGTCTAATCCCCGGCTAGGTGTTTACATCTGTGACTTGGCTGGGTGCCCTCTTCGCATGACACACCACCTCACGTATTGGAATCTCATCTTGGGCTAATTTTCGAATGCTGATGGGTGTATTGATCTGGAAACAAGCTGGGTTAAAAAAGGCATTGGTCTTGTACACAGACTCAGCCCAAGCTAATCCGCTGTCAATATGCCTGGACTGAGTATTATCGACACTTTAATGAATAGAGGACCATAGTTTTTTCAGAGCCGAACTGACCCCCTCTTCAAAGCAATCAGACAAACGAAATAGAGCCAGACTCTTGTGTTTCTGTATTGGAAAGAGGATGCACCACCATCCTGGATTACAACAAAATAAAAATAAAAAGGAAAGAAATATATTTATCTTGGGATCGTTTATTATACTGAACATAAACCCTAATTCCCCCGGCAGAAGCTGACTATCTGGATGTGAAGTTGCTATTCAGCCCTGAGCGCAATGCTTCTGGAATAAAAGTTGGGCATATTAGGTTTTCAAAATGGTATTATGATCCTTTAAAAAAAGAAATAAAAACAGCAACAACAAAAAGGAACTAAATTGATATTCTGCCCGTGAGTATGTGTATGTATGTATATGAAGTCAGCTTCATATCTAAATAAACCCACACAGAAGGAAGGTAATGGCGTCTCACAGCACTGCGCAGGCTGCTTCAGGGCTGGGGTATGTCTTTCCCCTTACTGTCAAATATCCCATCTACCCGCTAGCTCTCTGTACTGGATTCTCTTCCCCTGTGGTCCTGATCCGATATGGTTAGTTCTTGCAGACAGTCATGCCAAGGCGGCCACAGGGGGCAAGTCTCTGGGGCAAGCTAGGAGCAAAGCCCATCCTTGGGGAGGAGGGTGACCCTGGAACCAGTGTGGGAGGGAGATGGAGGGGAAGGCAGCAGAAAGGGGGAGACAAGAGAACTGAGCTAAGTAGCTACTTGCCAGGGTGGCTATTTAAAATTAAATTTAAATTAGCTACAACCAAATAGCATTTAAAATTTACTTCGTCAGTCACACTAGCCACACTGAAGTGCTTACATAGTCAAGCAGGAGTGCTGTTCCCTTGTGTTAGTTCATTTTGCATTACTATAAAGGAATGCCTGAGGCTGGTAATTCACACACACACACACACACACACACACACACACACAAAAGAGGTTTATTTGGCTCGTGATTGTGCAGCCTGTACAAGAAGCTTGGCACCAGCATTTGCATCTGGAGAGGGCCTCAGACTGCTTCTATTCGTGGCATGCGGGAAGGGGACCCAGTATGTGCAGAGATAGCATGGTGAGAGAAAAAGCCAGAGAGAGCAGGGACGGTGCCAGGCTCCTTTTTACCACCAGCTTTCGAGGAAGCTTATAAAGCAAGAACTCACTTGCCCCAGTAACCTGCATTTATCTATTTATACTCCAGCCCCATGGCCAGACATCTCCCATTAGGCCCCCACCTCCAATTTTGGAATTAACTTTCAACATGAGATCTACAGGAACAAACACCCAAACTACTGCACTCCTGTGTTGAACAGTGCAGAGAGAGAACATTTATGTGAACTTCCATTGTAAAAAGCTCTATTGGGTGGTCCTATGAAGGGTTACCCTTATGGATCAGCAGGTGTTAAAACTAGAATAGCTTTCCATGGCTTGATGGGCTAGGTATATTGTAGAAAAGAGAGTGAAATTTTTGAAAGAGGATGGATATTTTTAAAAAGATGATGCTCTTTTAAAAACAAGAGAGAATTGTTGAAAAAGATGGAGTAATGGAGTTCCCAGGTTAGCTTCAATTGTTTAAAAAGGTGGAGTAATGGAGTTCCTAGGTTAGCTTAGACAGAGAAGAGTCTGGAGTCCAAGGATGTACCTGTAGGAGAGTAGGCAGAGTTCAAGGGTTGGTTAAGTGTGAGCCTGGGGGTGATGACTCCACCAGGACACTGAGATTTCTACCTGCGAGCTCAGGGGAGATGAATACTGACATGTCTAAAGATCACATGGCAAAACTGATTCATCAGCAGAGGGGAATGAGTTCAGATACCTGGACTTCTCGACTTTGAGATGCCTTGAATACTCCCTTCAAATGTGAAATGTAGGAAAGACCACCAGTGGATTTGCATGTCCAGAACATAATCTTTTTGTCCAGAGTTGGGGAGATTCATCTAAAATTTATTAACATTTAGGTCTAATGATTTCCATCTCTTTGACCTTAGGGTTTTCTGCTTAATAAATGTAATTAAGAAGTGATTCTCTCTGGAGTTTAGCTGAATATTTTATTCCTCTCACCCTCTTACTCCTGCTACCAAACCAAGCATCCTGTACATCTGAAAAAGCCATACTGCTGTCTCCATTGTTCCCTCGGACAAGGTTACATCTTGGAAAACACAGAGTGGATAAAACACTCTGTGGGAATGAATTGTTTGCCTAATTAAGGACAGCATGAGAAGACGTCTCAAAGGCCCCATCTGTGAATGGTGGTAGAACCAAAGTGTGCCATGGTTGTACCCAGAGTGTTAAGAAAGGTCCTCCCTATCCAAGCATGGAAAACTGACTTCTCAGTTTTGACTGGTGTACCTGCAGGACTTCAGTCTCACTTAGAGACACATTTGCATGACAGAGAACAGTAGAATACAGTGCTTATAAAAACAGGGATATTAGTGTAATAAAAAATTTGTAAAAAGCTTTTAGCCTCTTTATCGGTTTTCCAGGCCCTATCTAGGTTTCTCTTTTGTCACCGGAGTATCTAATCAGCCCCTCCCTTTTGTTTGGTAAAATGAGTTTTCCTATTTCTTGCTGGGCAGAATTAATCTGAAAATCCCTGCTATTGTTTGATAGTTAATTACCTGCCTTTGGAGTTGAACAGCTCCAAAGCTCAGGTAAAGAAGGGAAACACAAATGTCTGTGGAATAGGGCAGGAATGAGGGAAAGAAGCCAGGACATTCTGTTCACTTCGTGTGTTGATGATTCCAGAAAGGAGGGGACTAGACTAGGGAACTAGAGAGATATCCAGCCCAGGCAGCGCCTTGCAAATAATGGATGTATGGCCACATCAGCCCTCGTTTACCTTTGATTGTCTCCCTGTTTCTGACTCTCTCTCTTACCCACCTGATATATACAACCTTGTTTCTTTGCAATCCTGAATAATTAGTTGACCTTGTCAAGCAAAGCTTGTTATGATGATTCAGAGAACAGGAATAATAACTTTTAATTTCCAGATACCTCCACCCCAGAGACCCCTCCGCACTCTGAATCTGAACTGAAGGAAATTTGAAACACTCAATATCAAAGGAAATAATGTGACCTAGTCCTTACTTTGAAAGCAGAGCTTTCTGTCTCTCCAGGCGTGTCACCCAGGAGGCACCATGCCCTGCTGGCAGGACAAGGCTCCCGGAGAGCTCTGCAGATCTTTGCACAACACTTGCCATTCAAGCTGAGGCCATGGTAGAGGAAAACATCATGATCCAATTCTAAATAGACTGAAGTCACCTTCTGAGAACATCTGTGTTCTCCAGATGTCAGTAGCCCTGTGTGACGGATAGTGGGGCATACTTATCATCCCAAACTGCTTTCAAATGACCTCTCTTTTTCCAGTCCCATTCAAGAAATAGATGAAAATGTATATTTGGTCTGGTCATAAGACTGTGTATCTAAATTTGATAGAACTTTGAAAAAGTCAGGAAATTAAATTCCACTACAAAATTGGAGCTCTCCTCAAAGCACCCTGGAGAATGACAAGGAAGTAGGGCATTTCACCTGAAACTGATGTGTACTATCTAGACGGCATGCAGATGAGGCAGCTCTGTTCTACCTGGTGAGGTTTAAAATTTCCTGAAGCAGTTACTGACAACAGAGGGACAAAAACTGACAGAAAGGCTAGAGCACATTTCAGTAAACCCATCTGAAGCATTATCTGTCTGCTAAGCCAAGTAGGGCAAAATGTAAAGTCTAAAGTAATCTCAGCAAAATGCCAGAGTGAAAGTCATATTCGTTTAATAATGGCATTTTCTTTTCCTTTTGGTATGGCTAGGAAGGGGTCCTCATGTTCCCTACAGAGTTCGGAAAACTTGGCATCTTTTGCGGAAGAGTAGATAAAAATAGGGTCCCCTGTTCTAGCCTTTCGCACCCATTCATAGAGAATGGAGCAGAAAGTTTAGATGGCCCTTATTGCTTTACAGCAAGCGCTTACAGAAGTCAGGCAACATCTCTCCAGGTAAGCAGTTCGGGCTCCCATGGGGAAGTCTGTAAGCAGCCCCTGAGTTCTCACCACTCAGGTGCTTTTCCCCAGGGAGTCTGGGCTGCCTCTGAGCAGCCTCAGATTCTAACACCATAGGATTGAGAAACATGGCTCTGATTCCTTCTGGATCTTGATTCTTTCTGCAGCTTCCAAGTGAGAAATGTCATTTATTTTGGGGAAAGGACAAACACCAGATCCTGAATAATCAGCTTTTTCAAGATATATCCCTTTAGACTCCCATTCCCATATCAGAGTGCTGATTTATTCAAGCTGCACTTGAAGAAAATCTTCTTAATTAAGGGTTGGATGAGGTCTCTTTATGGTCTCATGACCCACCACTACAGATCTGGCTAATCCTGTAATATATCCACAATTTTCCTCATTACCGTATTCCTGATTTCAGAAGGTCCTCATACAGAGTGTATATACAGCAATATCAAGAGCAGCTGACTTGGATGCCATGACTGTTAGGAGGAGATCCTTAGACACTCAAAAGACCCAAAGATTCTGGTCATTCCTCTCTTCTTAGTAAAATTAAAGTGCATAGCTTCTTAGGGCATGGGGAGTAGTTGATGAGGAAGGTTTCCATCCATCTGTTGTCAGATCGAAGACACTCTACTGACCCTGCTGAATTCCATTTAACAGTGTTTTGAAGCCAGGTCCTGGGGACACAAAGATTCACACAGAGCTCCTGCCCTGTCCAGCAGAGGAGACTACTATACTAACAAATATCTGTCTTATAAGGTAACAGGGATTCGGATGTTTGAGCATGTAAATACTATGAATACACTGAAATAGAGTAATTGAATTTACCTGCAAGATTAGGCAAAACTACAAAGTTATGTTTCGTGAGGGTCTTGAATGGACAGTGGAGTTTTTTTTAGGGGATCTGGCATCCCAAACAGGAGCAATCATGTGTCCAAATCTTGGAAGGCTGAATGTGTATGGTGTGTGGGAGGAAAAGTGAGGACGCTAATGTGGTCACAGGGCAGAGTTCCTGGGGTGAAATCACTCACTATATGGCTAGAAAGGTAGGCTGCATCTCAGTTTCAGGTGAAACCAGATAGGCTTCCAATAGGCTTGTTTTTTCTCATTGTCCTGCTAGAGTGCTACTTCTCTTTCTCAAGGAAGTGCATGTTACATTGTTTTGACAATGGACAAATACTCAAAAGATTGTCAGTGGAAAGGAACATGACAAACACCTAGGTCAATAAATCTTGGGTAGAAAAGAGATATATCGGAAAGAAAGAACATATCCAATCCCAACTGGTTCTATGCCCCTTGCATGGTTAAGACACAAAGGGGAAAGATTGCAAAAGACTTTTCTACCAACAAGTCAATTTTCAAGAGCACTACAATGTATGTCTTACATTTGAATTTGTAATAGTGATTCTTCTTCCATAGTATAGTTAAGGTGCATCTCTTTGTGTCCTAGCAAATAGAGGGTGTGGTACTGGATTTTGTGCTGTCGTGGTGATGATCATGGCAGAGAGGGTGAGGATGCTGCCGAGGATGCATGACAGCTTCAGGAAGCAGACCCCAGCCCTCAGGTCCTCAGCAGCCTCCTGCCTGAGAGTCCCCATACAAATGAGAAGACTCCCTGTTTCTGATGTCTCCAGGCTAATTTAGACTTTGAGGTGTCACCACTTGGAGTATATGTTAAGACATATTCCTGTTGAATGTCGCCTGTGGTAAATAAATGTCTGACGTTGGTATGAAATCTAATTGGCTTCCGCTAGAGCTTGGCTCAGCAGAGGAATTCACTCCTGGAGTTTTTGGAGCACCACACTTTGCTTTTGAGAGATCTTCATTTCATGTTATTTGAGAAAGAATTTATTGATGCAAAATCAGGGCAGTTTAATTTGGTGGCATGTTTTCTTTATGTCTCAATTATATATTCATGTCTTTGTGGTAAACTCAGCTGGTGGGGGGATTAAGAATTCAAAATAGAGGATTTTCACTTGGCAAGTAGTGCTTTCTACTGTGATTAATTGGGAGTCTGCACAATGAACCCGGTGTTGGCTCCGCTGGGGATTTAATAGCTTAGTAGAAAGAAGTAAATTTCAGGATTTAAGAGTTTTGGGTTATAGTCTGAATTTTTGATAATTACCTGGAAAAACGATCTCCTTATTTTAGTTATTCCAGATTAGATATTCCCAATCAGATACCTTTTATAGAAGTGTTTTTGTGTCCCATAATTTGATCCGGAGAAAGGTGTCAAGTAGGTGCAGGGAAGCAGAAGGGCCCCCCTCATTGTTGTGATCATCTACCAGCCCTAAAGCAGAAGGCGACTACTCAGCAGCACCCCTCATTGTTGTGATCATCTACCAGCCCTAAAGGCTTCCAGGTGCTTATATCCATTTGTCTTTTTCTGTCTTCTTTCTATGGACGCAATCCTCCAGACAGGGAATGCACACATGTCCTACCGCTGATGTGGGTCCCTGTTCCCAGAAACCTGTCTGGATCGCATCCTGTTTCTCCAGCCTCAGCCGCCTCCACAGAGCTCTATTGCTCCTGGCTTTCTGGCCTTCTGACCTGGTTCTGTTCCTCAGCTCTCTTGCCACCATCTCCTGTGTTCTCACAGTTTCGTTTGGACATGTTTTATGGTGTTCTTATCATCCTAAAACCTGGATTTCACAGAGGGGACCCGTGTGCTAACACTGTTCCTCATTCTGAGGGCTAGGCTGGCCAAGCCATTTCTTCCTACTCTGAGAAAGAAAGATGAGAAATTTTGATTATTTTCCCTTTCACACATAAACCATCATGTGTCAAGTCCTGAAATTGAGGTTGGAATAGATACAAAGATGGATGAGAGGGGTCCCTACATTGGGGACGTGCAAAGGGGGTGGGGTGCAGGTGGGATGTGGAAGGGCAGCAGCTCTCACAGCTGCCGGAGAGTCCCTGGGCTGAGAGCGATGCCTGCAAGCTTGGGAGCCAGGCTTTGCTGTCCCAGAAGGCCAGGAAAGTAGAAAAGCCTTTTGAAATTGAGTAGTGCGGGCGTTTCAGCTCCCGACTCTTAGAATGAAAATAGCGATTCTGCCACACCCACTTTGCTCCCCTCCCCCTCATTTCTGCACTTGTGGCCTGAGTGATCTTTTCAAATCCAGATCTGGTGGTTCCTCAGGACTTCTCTTTTAGCCAAGAGAGCCAATTCCTTATGAAGGAATTGATCATCCTGGAGGTCGGGCTCCAGGGGACCTCTGCCACTGGTTCATACCATGCCCTGCCTCACTATTTTCAGTCTAGTGTATTTTTTCTTGTTATTTCTAGTCACAGACCCTTTGAACATTCCCTTCATTCTTCCTGGAATTCTCTTTTGCTTTTCACCCAGTCAGTCCTATTTATCCTTCTGACTTTGACTCAAATGCCATTTCCATAGAGACGTTTCCCAGGCCTGCTAGCCACTGCCACTCCTACCTCCGCTACCTCCGCCAGGAGCTAGAGCCTTGCCCTTCTTCCTGGTTCTTGCCACAGTTAAAATGTGGCATTTGTCTGTGTGATTGATCGATTATGTCAGTTTTCCTGAGGTCAGGAGGCCTGTATGCTTGGGCATTCTGACCCTAGTGCCTGCAATTTAATAGAGCTCAGGGACCATTTGTTGGATAATCGATAAGTAAAGTTTCTTTTTTTACTATATTATAATTATTAAACAAAATGATTCATTTTTTTTTCATTACGAGTTGTAGTAGGCTGAATAATGGCAAAACACAGATATCAGATTCTAATCCCTGGAACCCAAAACTATACTTTGCATGGTAGAGTCTTTACAGATGGGATTAGTTTAGAGATTTGAGATCGGGAAATTGTCCTGGGTCCTAAATGCAATCATATAAATCTTTACGAAAGAGAGGCAGAGGGAGATGTGATTGGAACACACACAGAGGAGAAGGCAGTGTGAAGACGGGAGCAGAGGGACGTGAAGATGCTGACCCTCAGGGTTACGGTGATGTGGCCACAAGCCAAAGAATGACCGCAGCAGGCAGAAGCTGAGAGCACCAAGGAGCCGATATCTCTCGAGAGCCTCTGTAGGAATCACAGCCTTCCTGATACCTTGGTTTCAGTGTGGTGAGAGTTATTTTTGGACATCTAGCCCCCAGAATCATCAAAGAATCAATTTCTCTTGTTTGTTAAGCCACTAAATTTATAGAAATGTGTTATAGCAAAAGGAAGCAAATACACTGGCCTTCAATGCTTTGAATCCTTAATGGCTGGAAATAGGAAAAACAGAAATTGATATTTGAAATCTGCCCCAAATTTAGTCTTTGTCACTGTGAGAGATGAAGTAACACTCATCTTTTTCATTATTTCTTTTTAAAAAGAATCTCTTTGGAGATGCACCCTTGTCATGTAAATGCAATGAGGCATCAGCTTTTTGTCCTTGGGGTATCTACAGGAGCAGATGGAGTCATCCACATTTCAAAACTAAGATGATACTTTTTGATGTTGAAAATTTCTGTCCCAGGGGCCCTAGGGTATGGAAGCAGGGGAGGAAGGACACCTCTGCCAAATATGGTTTTAATGAGAGGAAACCATTGATGTTGCCTAACATTAGGCTGTGAGATTTGGTTTGTGAATGTGGGACCAGAGTTGAAGATTAAAATTGCGAAACATTCTCTTGTTAACTGGAAGAGGGGCCTCATATTTGTGTTTTATCTCCACTCTGTCTCGTAGGCATCTCAAACTGAAAATGTACAACATAGATTTCTTGAATTTTCTAGCCTGCTTTCCCGACCGTCCCCTGACTCCAACCCTAAACCTACCTGCTCCTCCTGGAGTCTTGCCATCTGGTAAATGGCAACTGCATTCTTCCAGTGGCTCATGTGAAAGCTGCAGTCCATCTTCATAGTTGTCCTTTTCCCATACTCTTCCTCAATCCTCAGCATGTCCTGCTAGATTTTCTGAATTTGGAGTTTTATCCAGTCCTGCCTCTTCTGCCCTCTCCCAAGCTGCTGTTACGTTTGTCTGGAGTGTTCCACAGCTTTCTACCTAACTGGCCTGCTTTTTTCATTCTCATTCCCTATCATCTGTTCTCCATGCTCAGTGAAAGCATTTCCGTACAGGCTTTGTTGTTCCTGATTTAGTCACTTCCTGGCTCACCTCAGGTCCTAACACGCCTACTGTGGCCTAAAAGGTCTTCCTTGGTCTGGCCACCAGTGTCTCCCTGGTCTCCCCTCCGCACACACTCCCTTTTTCTCACCCTGGTCTCCCCTCCGCACACACTCCCTTTTTCTCACTCTGTCTTCACTACTTCTTGATATGCCTGTAATACACCGAGGCAGCCTCCTGGCTTCCGGGCCTCAAAGCTCCCTCTGCTGGTGCCCCATGCCAGGTGTCCTTGGGGCTCTCCTTCTTAGGTCTCTGTTCAAGGTCACTTTAGGGCAGAGGCCTTCTTCACCACCTGCATAAAATAGAGCTTCCAACCCCATGTCATCACACCCTAGCACCTTTCTTGCCTTGTTTGTTCTTTATAAAATAAGTCACCTATTGGCATAATGGATATTTCCGTGTTGGAGAGTGGTAGCCTGTTTCACCCCTCCAGAACATGTGTGCCATGAGGGTGGGGCTTGGTCTGGAGTGTTCATTGTTGTGTTCCAAGTGCCTAGAAAAGGGTCTGGTGCACACCGGGTACTCTGTAAGTATCTGTCAAATAAACAAATGAATGAAAACAAAGGCCCGTCATTAAGTGGGCTCGATCATTTTTTCGCAGCGTTTGCTCTCTCTTTGCTCAGGCGTGAGAGCTTGAACTTCTCTGTTACTTCTATCAAAGTTTTGGTCCCTCTAGTCTCAGACCAGGTGACATTCAGCCGAGTTTTGCAGAATGCGTTTTCTTAGCAAGATAAAGAATTGAAGTAGACTGAAGGAACAACACACACAGCAGGAAGGACTCCAAGAGACCAAAGATGGGTCCCTCCAGGCGGTGGGCTGGACAGAAAACAGGAATGATGGGGCCACACCACAGCCTGGACAGCAGGAGAGGGCCAGATCTCTGCCACCCCCAAGGTGTGGATTTCACTGTGGAGGGGATGGGGAATTATCGGAATGGTTGAACCGGGAAGTTAAATGAGTTGTATTTCAGATAGATCTCTGGCATCAGAATGAAGGATGGATTGGAGGGGAGTTTTGCTTCAGGGAGACTGAGAATGCAAGCAAAGCTGAGATTGTATTATCCTGTGTTCCTGACCAGGAGACCCCCCTCTCACCCTGAGGGGCTGGATAAACAGTGCTTTAGAGCAGCCGATCCGTGGCCAGAGGGCACACACACAGGAAGAGCAGGAGGGATCCCGTGGCCACATGGTTCCAGTTTTCCTGGATGATCCTGTTCCTAAGGGACACATTTATTCTCCATGTGTGGTTGCTAAGGGAGTAATTCAATGACATTTAAAGTTTATACCTTTGTAAAAGTTTTAAGTTTATACGTTTACAAATAAGGGAAAAAATGTGCCAGACTTTGTTTCTGTTTGGAATTCTGGGAATATGGCTTTTGGATTATGGACATGAAATCATGTCACCAACAGGAGATAAGGTTTGTGTGAACAACAGGTAAAGCTTGAAATAAAGTAGGATAAGACAGGATAAAGAACCAAGAGAGCCTTTTAAATAGGAGAAGCTATTTAAAAGCAGAAAGGAGAACAGGTTCAGAGGATACCGAAACCGGAGATATCACAGAATGTTTGTCAGACCACTCATTCCGGCTGCCTGCCTTGGAATCTCTGGAGGAACTTTCCAGAAAAAAAAGAAGAGTGGAGACCACTCCACAGACCCACCGATCCTGAAGAGCCCAGGTGCAGGCGTGGGTGGGGAACGTCGTGGGGGTAAGATTGGGAATCACAGGCTGGAGCCCAGAGAGGTAAGGCCAAAGGCAGCTGAAGGTCAAATTGGAAACATTTCTTACATCAAATCCTAAATGAGGTTCATGCTGATTAGTAGGAACTGTGTCAAATAGGTGAGCGGGCGTGTTCCGGGTTTCTGATCACAGTGTGGCTTTCATCTCCCTGAGCTTGTTGCTGCACTGTTGTTCAAATGAAAAATGGGAAAAGACGTGAAGAGGAGCTTCTCCCCTAAGTGGGTCAGCGAAGGCTCATTCCACCTTCTCCCACCTTGTTTTTCTAAAGAGTTACCTGGCTTTGGTCCCTCACTGATACTCACTGAGATGTGGCAGCCATTCCTTTGCCCTCTTTGGACAGGGCAGCATGCGGCCCATGTAGGACTGGCAATAAAATAGTCAAGAAATTCTTTGTACTTTTTCTGGGGTTCATATGGCAAACGAATTTTTCGTGTGAAAAAGCTTCCTGTGATTGAGTCAGCCTGGTCAGTCTGGTCGCACAGGTGATAGCCAATGCACCAGGAAGTGTCCTCGAGGGCCAGTCTTGGCCACAGCGGTTCATGAAGCTCATGGCCTGGCAGGGAAGAGGAGCTGAAGCAAGCCCTTCACCCCTCTCCCACCAACACATGAAACGCCTGCCTTTCAGCCCAGGACCTGCTTGAAGAAAGATGCATATATAGCAATAATCTTTTCCTTCCTTCAGCCATCAAATATTCCGTGAACGTCTACTGCGAGCCAGGCATCATGCTACACTCAGGGAGAACACAAATGCCCTACTTACCCCCAAAGAAATAATACGTGGGTGGGTGACTGGAGAAGTCAGTAGCTTCTTATAACATAGGGAGAGAGCTGGACTGAGTACCAGGGGCTGTGCCAGCACCCAGGGGAGGCCCCTGAAGAAGCCCAGGGACTTTGGAAATGAAGCATTGCCTGGTTGAGAACTGAGGAGGATTAGCTGGGTGGCATCGGGAAGGTGAAACCTTCTGTACAAAAAATGACAAGTATGGGGATGGGGCACCGATGAGGGCAGGGTCCGTGTGGAGAAGGAAAAGGCGTCCCCCTGGGCAGTGAGAGAGGGAGGAGGGTGAGAGGAGAGAGCCGGGAGGGGAGCCGCAGCAGATGGCCCAGGGCCTGGAAAGCCCTGCCGGTGACTTTGGGATATTTCTTTCTTTTTTTTTTTTTTTTTTTTTTTTAACTATACTTTAAGTTCTAGGGTGCATGTGCACAACGTGCAGGTTTGTTACCTATGTATACATGTGCCATGTTGGTGTGCTGCACCCATTAACTCGTCATTTACATTAGGTATATCTCCCAACACTATCCCTCCCCGCTACCCCTCCCCACGATGGGACCTGGTGTGTGATGTTCCCCTTCCTGTGTCCAAGGGATATTTCTTAAGGGCAGAAGGAGCCAAGTTAGGGGAGAGCAGACCCAATTCAGGAGAATTCCTCCCTCGGTTTCTGTTTTGAAAAAAGGGTATCTTGGAGCGATGCTGAAACCAAAGGACCTCGGTGGTTCACAGCGTTGTGGGATCCTCCCTGCCTGCCTGCCCAGGTCTGCCCAGCGGAGGGGACGAGGAGCTGAGCTCCTGTTTTCGTACCATCGGTGCCCCTCCAGTGAGGCTTCAGTTGTCGGATTCCCCCCACTGGAGTGAGTGCAGCACCGTGTTTAGAAGATCAGCAGCATCAGAAGAGCATAGATGGACACCCTTCTCCCTTTCCATACACAGTTCTCTTCTTTGCTATTTTCCGCCAAGCTCTTGGAGGCTGTTTCTCATTTGGTCTTTCCAGCAGCTTTTTTTTTTTCCCGCCCATAAAATGCTCTTTTTGTCATCTTCTGCCTGTTCACCGTTTTTCATCCTTTTTTTCTGTTCTTTTTCATGGTGTGCTGTTTTACTCTCAGGCGCGCTCCTATCAGATCCTCCCATTCTCTCACGCTTCGCCAGCCCCATTCTTCATGTTGACCTTCGGTTCTGGGCACTGTGCACCAGCGCTCATGCGCCCTCCAGTTTCACATTTGCCACTATCTTCTTCCCCCCAACTTCCTTTGCTTCCTCTCCTCTTCCCCTGGCGCCCCCTTGCCGGTCGCCGTCCCTATGTTTTACCCAGTGTCCCCTTTCTTCCCCGTGCGCAGTCCTGTGCACCCAGACTGCCATTCCCTCCTCCCTCAGCTTGTCCATCCCCGACCCTTCCTGCTGGGCTGCTTCTCCACCGAAGGGCCCCATGGGTTCCTCCAACACTCAGAGCCCACATGGCCGTTGTAGAGAGGATAAGATAATCAGATGCACCTTTTCATTTATTTATTTTTCATTTCACTTAATAAGCACATCTTGAAATTGAGCTGCAGTTTCACTCCTAATGTATCATTTCCCTTGGGGAGCCCACATCCAACCCCAGTTGAAATTCTCTCCGTGCACAGTGCAGGGAAGGAAGACGCTAGGTTTCAGGTTTCTTTCTTGAGATCCAAACATGTTACCTCCGAATGGAAAGTGCGTGGGTCTGGGAGTGTGTGTTTGTGAAGCGGGTGTGTGAGTGTGCACACTCTGTCCCTTCCGTGATGTGCCTGTGTATAGGAGTGTATTTGTGGTTTTGGGGGAGTGTGTATGTGCTTGTGTATGTGTGAAGAGTGTGCATGTGTTTGTGTTGAGTGTTGATGTGATTGTGTGGGGGGGTATGTGGGGAGGACTGTGAGTGTGTGTATGTGTTTGTGTGGGGCATGTGTGTATTTGTGGGACATGTGTGTTTTTGTCGAGAGCGTGTATGTGAGTGCTTGTGTATGTTTGGGAAGTGTGGGTGGGGGGAGTGTGGATGTGTGAGTGTGTTTGTGCAGGGAGTATGTATGTGAGTGCCTCTGTCTCTTTGTGGAGTGTGGATGTGATCGTGTGTGTGTGCGTTTGTGGAGCATGTGTGAGTGTGTGTATGTGTTTGTGTGGGGCATGTGTGTGTGTAGGGAGTGTGTGTGTGTGTGTGTGTGTGTTGGGAGTGTGTATGTGATCTTGTGTGTGTGTGTGGAGTATGTGTGAGTGTGTGTGTGTTTGTGTAGGATGTGTGTATGTGAGTGTGTGTGTAGGATGTGTGTATGTGATCATGTGTGTGTATGTGTGTGTAGGGAGTGTGTATGTGTGTGTGTAGGGAGTGTGTATGTGATCGTGTGTGTGTTTGTGGAGTATGTGTGAGTGTGTGTGTGTGTGTAGGATGTGTGTATGTGATCATGTGTGTGTGTGTGTTTGTGTAGGGAGTGTGTATGTGATCGTGTGTGTGTGTGTGTGGAGTATGTGTGAGTGTGTGTGGGGGAGGAAGTTTCTGTCTATGAGCACTAGGTGTAATGGACATGTGATACGTAGCCAGAGTGAATGTGAAGAGCACACAGGGAAAAGGGAAGAGTAGCTCCTCAAAGGGGCTGATGATTTACCTGACTCTCCCCTGGTCCACCCCAAGAGAAGGATCAGCTGTGAAAGTACCAACACCAGAAGTGTGACGGCCACTCCACCAGCCACCTGGAGCCCAGTGGCAGGAGTGTCTGCAGAGAGGCCCTACCTGCGATTTGTTCTGGCCCCGCCAGAGGCAAGCATCTCAGGAAAAGGAGATTTTCTGGAAGAGTGCAGCAGCCACATGACAGAATTGTGGGTTGAGTCCCAAGGGTCTGCTCTGGCCCCTCTAGGCCCAGAGGCCTCTTCTGCTCCAGGCTGGGGTCCTTTCCTGGGGCACAATGACTGGGGTGCCCCTAACTGGTCTAGCCATGGGAGATTGTAAACATAGCTTCTCATGTCGCCGAACTTTTAGAGACAACAGTAGGAAAACAGTAGCAGGCAGATTTCATCATGCAATGATAATGCTATTTACATCTATAGCTTATTGAAACCTGATTATGTGGCAGCCAGGAACTAGACAAAGCCCATTATGCATACTATCTCATTTAATGGTCAAACAGCCCTGTGCGATAGATGCTGTCACTTCCCTTCCTTTAGAAATGAGGAGACTGACTAACCCAAGTAAGGTTACACATTGGTAAGTGGCAGAGCCAGAGTTTGAATTCAGAAATTCACAGCCCACCTCAAACACTATGCTTCCCCTTATAAGCAAAGGATCAGGTTAACCTGACTCAAAGGACTGTATCCCAATAGCAAGCACATGCATGTGCTCACATTGTTTTAGAGGTGGAAGCCTCCCTGGAGGCCACCTAGCCGGTGATTCTCAGCTCTACTGCACGTTGCAGATAGTTGTGGTATTGTTAGGTAGTACCAACACTGAGGTCCTCCTCAGAAATTCTGACTCAGTTTACTGGGGTAAGGCCATGGTGTCTTTTTTTTTTTTTTTTTTTTTTAACTCCTGGGTGTTTCTGTTGTTTACCCATGTTGAGAACCACTGTCCTAATTTTACACATGGGAAAACATGAAACTGAAGAGGTTATCTGGCTTATCCAAGGCCATGCTGCTGGTTAAGTGCAGTAGGAAGGACTAATCCGAGCTCTCCCACCTCTCCTCTAGGGCTCCTTCTCTTGCCCGTGATGAAAGACAAATCTTGTCTTATGTGTGTGAAAAAACAAAATACAATATGGTGGGTAAGAATTTGGACTGAGACACCAACTGGGTTGGAAACATCGCTGTGTAATCTTGGGTTTTATGTGTTCTCTGGCTTTGTTTTTTTTTTCCCCCATCTGTAAAATGAGGATATAATAAATCCTGTCTGGCAGGATTCTTGTAAGGTGATAACATGAGATGATACCATAAAAAAGTGCCATAATCTAGCCCAGCATATGGTAATTGTTTTTGCTGTGGGAAAAGAACCATCGTTAAACATCAGCCTCACTGGGCAATCTCATGGGCTCAGATGGCAATCATCAGTAATGCCAACTTTGGATTTTCAAAAGTAGTACACAAGTCAAGAATCCATGTCTTTCTTAGACTGTGAACTCATTGCGGATGGTGGGTGCTATGTAAATGCACTCTGCACAAGGTGACATCAGCAAACTCAGCGATGATTGCTGATGGAATGTCTGGCCATTGGTTTGGCTGAGGTAGAACCAGCATCTAAATCTACTGTTGCCATGTTGTTCCTCTAACTTGTTGTCACAAATGGGGACGCTTGATGTTCTTCCGCAAGTTCTTCTTAATCTCATCACTAAGGCAGATGTGAAGACCTTCGTAATGCTGATCACAGGCACAGCTCTGACCCTGTGAACTCCCAAGGCCTGTTCTCTGTGGGGTGATTTACATCAGGAGACATTATTGTCTCCATCACTGGTTTCAATACCATCCAACAAAGATGCCATGGAGATTGGAGCTTACTCTCTAAGGATATTGTCCCTCAGCGCATACAACTGCTACTCTCCCTGAGTTTCCCCTTGCCTCCTTGGACTCTGTCTAAATGGCTGTTTTATTCTCAGCTCCCCCTCCCCATTGGCCTACACATAGTCTTCTGTTATTCTCACTTAAGCTACGTGCTCTCCAGTGACCCACCCAGGCCCAGGACTTTACCTGCAGTGCTTTTACCCATGATAGCGATATCTTTATTTCCAATACCAGCAAAGCTACATTTGTAGGAAACTAATGGAATCTCCTCTCGAAAGTGGCACAATGTATTCAAAATTAAACAAGTCATCTTGCCTCACCTCCCTTACCACCCCAAATTCCTCTTGCTTCTGTATCAGCAACCTTGGAGTGGTAAAACCCAATTCTCAAGATAGAGAACTAGAGGTCATCCTTGATTTGTCCCTTTCCATAGTACTCCTCGTTCAGTCATTTGCTGCTGTACATGCCCGTCACTCATGACTCCCCATCTTTGCTGTCATGGCCTTGCTTCAGCCATTTATCCCGTTTACCTAACTCATTGCCTTCCTACAGTCTCTGTCCTCCACTGTGCATCCTGTGTCACATGGTCACACTAAAATAAGAGCAAACATTTATTGGGTCCTTTCCATGTGACAGGTACTAGGCTTAACTTACAGAATCTCATTTAAATCTCCCAACAATCATGGGTAGTAGATATGAGTGTGATATGAACCCTTTTAGTGAGGAAACTGAGGCTTAGGGGGGTTTAAGTCTTGCTGAAGATCATCCAAATAAAAGATGGGGCTTGAACCCTTATCTGCTATTGAATGAAGCCTGGCCGTGGAGCTGTTCCCTCTCTAAGAGGTTGAGCTCTCTCTCCTTTCTCAAAAGCATCCCTCTGCTAAGTGCTGCTTCTTGCAGAGGCTTTCTTCTTTTATTTCTTTTTGGGCTCTCCTGTTTCCTTGGAAATGTTGATTTCATTGCATTTTCCTAATATTTTATGCTTTAATTTAATTTATTTGGTGCTATTGTACAGTGCCTTGAGCACCTGAGAGGAAGCGAGAGTTTTATAAATAAAATAATTATTACAACTTGCTCTGATGGCAGCCCCTGAGCTATTTAGTAGATATATCAATTACTCTCAGTGTTGAAAATTTTCACCTAAAGCCCTTTATGGCCCAAGTTTTCCTTGGCTTTTAATGCTGTATCCTGCTTGTTGTAGTTTTGACACAATCTTGTAGCACTTTTCTTTACTATCCCCATCAGAAGTGAACAGACAGCAGCTCTGCAAAAGTGCCATATAATGTATTCTAGAGAACATGACCTAGTTTTCTCAACCTTTTTGAATCACTTAGTTCCAGGTGTCATTTACTAGACCTATTATGTCAGTTTTGCAGTGAGTCAGCCCTCCTTGCCCACCTCATGGTCTCTATTAGTGAGACCTCATTATCTATTAGTCTGTTGCAGAAACCTCACCCACGATAATCTGGAGATGGGTATGAATTAATCACAACACTATTTGACACCCAGGATTTCAGGATTCTAAACTACAAGGCTTATACAGACAAAATGTTTGTCAAAATCTTGAAAGGAAGTGAAGCCCCAACACATGGAGTACGGTGAGTGGATTAGAGAGTGCAGTGTAGAGATCTCTCTAATGAAATTCCGTTTTCCTGCAGCTCAGAATGCTATGCAACCCACATAGTAATTAGAGAGAACTGAAGTAATTTTGCATTCCTGGACCCAGTATTCTCAAGATGCATTAATCAGTCAGTGGCAATTTGCATTCCTACTAAGCGCAAGCCACTGTTCAATATGCTGCTTGTGCTAAAGTGGCCCATTCCTCCACAGTTCCTCCTTTCATGATGAGTGAGTCTGGTACATGTCATAAGGTTCCACCTCTCAGGAATACAACTAAATGTGGCACTGACCATCATTCCTAGCATTATGGCTACTTTCTGGATCCTGCCTGCCTCACAATCTCATAGCACATCACTAGCAAGAGATGTGAGAGGACCGTTGTCGTCTATTTAGTGCTTTTAGAGGCATGTTGAAGAATTCAGAGGATAAACCAATGGCCAAGCTAAGATTTCTCCCTGGACATCTCCCACTCATGCAGTTATACCTGACCTTGCTTCTCTCACTTCCATCGTGGCATGTTTTTTACTTCTACTTTTAAAAATACACTTTATTCTATCTTGTTTTACTCTATTCTATCTTATTCATTCATTCAATAAAAATGAACTTAGCACTTGCTGTATGCCAGTTATATGACTGGCATGTACAATGATGGGCAACATTGACATTGTTCTTTATTTTTTGGAGTTTGAGTTCTTCTCTTCTTTTTGTTTTTAAACATTTTTTGTTTGTTTGTAGAGATGGGATCTTGTTAGGCTGGTCTTCAACTCCTCAAGTGATTTTCCTGTCTCAGCTTCCTGAGGTGCTGGGACTGCAGGTGTGAGTCACCATGCCAAGTTTTCTGTTCCTCTCATCTTGACTTGCCTCCCTCTCAAAATTCTACTCTCTTTGTAATCTGTAGTTGTATTAAGGATTTCTAAAGAAGTTTCCTCATTAACCAGAAACAATACACTGTGCTGTCTCCATTTTGTGTTTTTTAGCAAACAAATGGGAGTAACCAATCTGTCCATTACAAATGAGTTCATTCCCATTCAAGCGAGGGCTGTCACGTATCTTGCCTGAGGCTTCTTATGTTATGAGCAACATATTGGCTTCAGTTGTCTGTACTTTTTCCTAGCTGCACCGAGAGCCTTAGACAAAGGAAAGGCACAATGACTCAAAATAATTTATTGTATTATATATAGTAGTCATGCATAGTTCCAATGACAGGGAACACAATGAGCTTGTTCAAGGTGGATATGTGTAACCCTCTCTCTGGGCCAGGTAGAGGTTGTTAGATGTCTAACAACTATTCTTCCCCTTAGCCAAATACGAATCTGAAACAAACTATGACCCAGATATCCAGACCAGAAAGAAACAGATAGGATGAAGCCTGTTTTGCCCACAAAGGGAAGAATAACTTCCAGTGAAAAGCGACTAACTGGAAATACTTTAAATTGCTGTAGAGAGTGCAGCGTAGAGAACTAGCTAATGAAATTCCGTTTTCCTGCAGGTCAAAAATGCTTTGTGATCCACGTAGTCCTCAGAGGACCCAAGTAATTTTGCATTCCTGGACCCAGTATTCACAAGATACGTTAATCAGTCGGTGACAATTAGCATTCCTACTAAGCGCAAGCCACTGTGCAAGACACTGCTTGTGCTAAATATGTCTATTGAACCACACTTCATTTGATGATGGGTGAGGCCCCTACAACTCATCAGATGCTACCTTTCAGAAATACATCTAAAGAGGGTAAATCCTAGGCCTATTCTTTTCCTCTCATTTCTCCAAATAGCTTGTGAACCTAGATGGCCTTCTTGCCTGGATAAGGACAATCCTGGATTGCTGGTTAAAGGTTGACTTGGTCCATTTGCCTCTACTCTATTAGGTATCTCATATCACTTTCATTGTAATTCTGTGTTAGTCCTTTAATAAAAATGGCCAACAAGCCCACAAGATAACAGAATAGGAATCAATGAGACCTACAATTGTCTGCATGCCGGATTCTCCTGTCAGCCTGGCCTCCAATCCATCCTGCCAACTCAACCTCCTCTGGGACTGAGACGTTTGAAAACAGTGCAGCAGCCTCATCTCCCGGGCAGTGTTTTTCTCCATCATTTGCTTTATTAAATATTGATTTTCTGTTGCATTATTAAACCTTAAGTCCAGAGCATAAATTCTGGGCTGATACTTTAATCTGGCTCTTCTCATTTTTTTTGGCTTTTAGAACTGATTTTCAGGCCAGCTCTCCTGGGGAATCTTTAAGTCAACTTAGGGCCAGAGACAAACCTGCCTGTAGGAAAGGGAGGAGCCCGGAGTTGAGAAGGAGCTTGCCTTGCCAGTGCACTATAAATAAGGCTGCGCCTCTGTCAAGCAGATCTTCACTTTACACTTGTCTTAGACACAGAGGCTTATGCTCCCTGGGATTCAGGTTATAGTGCAAGGAAGGACTTTCGGATTCCCACCACCAAAACTATTGAGTAGGCAAATGGTGTGCAGAACTGATTTTAGAGTCAGATGTCACAGAGCTCTCCAGATGTTCTCAAACTCATTATCCATCCACCCCCTCCTCCTTCTTTTTGTTTCTAATATTCCTAGGATTTGAGTCAGAGGTTATGATCACACAGGCATTTGGATTTCCACTTACTTTGGGCCTCTGGTTCATTCTTATTTTCTCTTACTCTCTCTTCTCTCTAAGGGCCAATGGTTGAGTAATCAGCTGTTGCCATCCATTGTAGGTTGGAGCATCACACACTTTATGAAAGTCTTTCTGAGAGATCCAGACATTCCCAGACAGTCATATTAGCCAGAGTGATATCTAGGTTTAATTTTTTACTTTTTTACTTTTTTCTTTTTTTTTTTCTTTTCTTCTTCTTTTTTTTTTTTTTTTTTTTTTTTTGAGATGGAGTCTCGCTCTGTCACCCAGGCCGGAGTGCAGTGGTAGGATCTCAGCTCACTGCAACCTCAAGCAATTCTCCTGCCTCAGCCTCCTGTGTAGCTGAGACTACAGGTGCCCACCTCCACACCTGGCTGAGTTTTTGTTTTTAGTAGAGACAGAGTTTCACCGTGTTAGCCAGGATGGTCTCGATCCCTGAGCTCGTGATCCACCCTCATTGGCCTCCCAAAGTGCTGGGATTACAGGTGTGAACCACTGTGCCTGGCCAAGTTTTTACTTTTTGAATAGCTTCTTACACTGGCACTATCATTGGCTGAGGCTAGGGTTGGTGATTTTAAAGACAAGAAGCAGAATAGTGACAGACGAGCATGAGAAAAGAAATGCAAGTCGACATGTATGGAGTTTCTCTGGCAGGACTGTGCTATGTTGCTGTCTACATGGATGTTTGCAGAGAGCCGTGCCTATCTGACTTCCGTTCATCTCATCTTTCTATTCAGTTCATCCCATCTTTCTTTCTCCTCAGTTTTCGCATCTTTGCCTATTAGGTCCTGCATCTCCAGAAATCTAGTGTTAGGAAGTTATTCCAGGACCCAGCAGAGCCTTTGTTTAGGAAAATAGTGAATTTGATTACCTCTTCACTCTGGGATGGAGAGGGAGCACAGGTAGCTCATGGGGCTACAGAAACCAGCAGCTGCCAACCTTCAGATGCTGTGGGCCGAGTGCTGACTGAGCCTGGACAGCCACATCAGGTGCTGTTGAAAATGATTCTTGGGAAATATTTGACAGAAACAATGTGAACATCAAAGTGGAAAAATCTGTGTCCATTTTCACCAATACTCTTCTTGTCACCAATACCCATAGGCCTATGGTATTCTTTTAGAGATGTTCTCTAAAGAATAAGAGATGTTCTCTTTAAGGTCATGGGGATTCAAGATCATAGATCTTCCTCCAATTCCATTTCCAAAGCCTGATTCCCTCTATAATAGTTATATGGCTAGGGTGTATCTACCATTTATTTGAACACTGTCAGTGATGAGCAACTACCTACCTATTAATCTAGGTCTTACTTCCTTTAGAAAAGCTCTATTAGATGCACACATACACCTGTCTCCCTCTAATGTCCCCCTCTTGGTTACTTCTGTATACACATAGGATATACTTCTGTATATCACATAGGATAAGCTGAATCTTTTGTAGTGATAAAAAGTCCTTGGCATTTAATTAAGAGCTATGAATTTTGAATCTTACTGTCTATGTAAATGTCTACAAGTTATAGGTCAAAATAGCTGAATATTGGCACTTGCATATGTTTCAATCTAATATTTAATTTCTCAGAGCTCCAACTTTCTCATTTACAAGAGCTTGAATATAACCACTCATTAATTTATTGTGAGTGAGTGGGAATTGAAATTAGGCAAAATACCTAGCATTGGAAAGAATTTGATTTTTTTAAAAAAATTCAATTTATCAATTTAACAAAGATTTGCTAAACTCTTATTCTGTGTCAGGCATTGCGGCAGGTATTGGGAATAGGAAAATGAGTGATAAATAGTCCTTGACCTCATGATGGGGATTGCAGTATTTGAAGATGCCTATTTCAGCCCGGTAACTAAATAGAGCAAGTATCACCTACATTTGTCTTTGTACTCAGCTCATTAAATTGTAATTATCTCGTCACCCAAAATATATACATTTTGGGGTGCAAGAATCATTCACTAAATGTCACATATTTTTCTTAATACATTCTGGTTGTTGGATATGTTTATAGTTCTTCATCTTTCCTTGTGTGAAAGATTCTAGTGTCTTCACTTATCTCTTCAGATGTTAGCTGACTTTTCCCCAGGGCAGCACAAGCTCACAGAGGTCAAACAAGCGTGAGCATGCTGACTTCCATTCAGTCACCTCTGCATGTCCTGCTACTGATCCTTTATCTCCTGTCTTAATCTGCCCAGGCTGCTATAACAAAATACCATAGACGGGGTTGCTTATTAAGAACAGAAATTTATTTCTTACAATCGGGAAAGCTAACAAGTCCGAGATGAAGGTTCTGGCAGATTTGGTGCCTGGTATGGGCTCACTCATCGATGACGACACCTTTTTGTTGTGTTCTCACATGGCGAGGGTGGTGGGGCGTCTCTTTCTAGCCTTTTTTATAAGGACTCTAATCCCATTCATCGAAGCTTTGCCCTCATAACTTCATCACCTCGCAAAGGCTCCGCCCCCGAAAACCATGATCTTGGAGGTTAGGATGTCGATACATGACTTGTGGAGAGACGTGAACATTCATTCCCTTGCTTTGTCCTTTCACACACTTGGAACGTCTCTATTTTCTCTTTGATTCTTCACTATTTCTGCATATTCAATTTTTGCTATGATTAAAACTCATCTGAATTGCAGGAATTCATTAGAATGGTTCAGAAGATGTATTGAATAGATGGATCATAATTTATGGAAACAAATGCAGGAAAAACAGATGAGCCCTGTCTGCAGGGGATACCTCTGACCACTCCTCTCTGCCCCACTCTTGTTGGGGCTGTGTAGTCTCCTTATTCATGCTGCTTTCGGCAAATCTCCTGTGGTGGTCTTTTCAATCTCTTACTTAGGGTTTCTCTAATCCCCACTAACTTCGTTTCCCATGTGGCCTTGGCCTACGTTGGTGTTCATTCAGACAGCTTGATAGATCCCAGTCAACTGATTCCACATTTGGTGCCTCAAATTCCACATAGCAGAACAGCAAGCCAGACTGTCTTCGAGTTAAGTGACCAAATTGAGTTAAGTGAGTTAAGTTTGGATCACTCTTGGTCCAAACAGCTACTGTTGAGATGAGCATAGAGATCATATGATAAATGATGCTATTTATGTCTATTCAGGGTTCCGCAAATTCAGAAATTTGGTAAAAATACATTGTTACCAATGGACAGATCTCATACAGAGATGTTTGATAATGTCCACATAGTCAAAATCAGTGACAGTCTGCTTGAACCTTCTCTGTATCCTATCTGGTCCTTCTCATCTACCTCCCTCGTTTTCTGGATATATCCATTGCCAAGGAGATGTCTCTGCCCAAGAAATGGTCTGAAAATGTGTTCAGGGCCTACAAGCCTTCTCTTCAAAGGACAGAACTTGGGGGAAATGTGTTCAGTGGCTGGAAATCACCCTCACTTGAAATGCTTTGGCCTATGAAAGAAAGAGACTATTACAATCTACTGAAATGTCAATAACTAAAAACCAAAAAAGTTACTGAAAAGGCTCACCATGATTCATGCCAACTCCCAATTCTCCCCAGCATGTAGCCTCACAAGATATATAATTTCCCATTTGTATATAGTGGAGGGCTCCAGGTCACATGGGAATATTGAAAATGGGTTGAGGACCCAGGGTCTTCAGGCTATTTCTGTCTCAAGTTATTTTGATTTTCCCTTTTGATGCTGTCAGAAATGCTGGACATGATCATTTGTGCTGGAAACAGCACAACTTCTGCCCCTTGTTTCGATCGCTTTTGCCATGTGTGATTGGTGAATTTGATTGCTGGCCACAGAAAATTGCATTTGTGTCAGGAGCATTCTGAACAGATCAATGTAGGAGAAAACCAGGCAGGATCAATTGTAATACCAAAGGACTAGTATAAAGAGTCATGCAACTCACATGTCATCCTATAGCTCTCAGTGTCTAAACATCACACAGATTCTTGGCCACAATTCGTTAGTTAAACCTTGCAGTACGCAGTGAGGTCAGGTAATGTTTGATGCTAGACATCTAGAAGAGTGGGAAATAACAGCATGTCAATCCAACTGTCTTTATGCAGAGAATCTGCAAAAAGTGAGACAACATGTAATAATACAAATAATTATTATAGTCACTCCATATATTTTCCAGGGGCTGGCTATGTCCTCTATACACATTTCTAATTTTAACTTCAAGAGAAATTAAATCTCTTTATCAATTCTGTTTTATGACTAATAAATCAAACCCAGAAGGATTCAATAATCTGTGATTGTCCATGAGTGTGCAGTGAAGTGGGTCTCTGGGACTCTGTTCTGACTGGCTCTGAATGTCATGCTTTTAACCATCTCTATTTACTGTCTTTGTGTTTTTAAACCACAATGCTATATACCAATAGGAATAAGCATTATCATTGCTGCCACTGTTCTCGTTAGTTTACTAATACTGCCAGATGTGTAGTAAACTAAGTATTTCCTCTTCTCCACAAAGGGATGCTAGGGTTCTAGGGGGACAGTTATTCATGTGATTACACCTGTAATATTTGTATGCATCCTACTTGATCAAGCAGTTTCCCCGTCTATTATGAAAACCAGCTTGTGGAGGAAGTAGGGCAAGTATTATTCATTCCGTGTTCTAAGTGAAGAGAGTGAGGTTCACAGATTGTGACCTGTGTCCAAGAATGGAGAGTGGAGCTAGGATGAGAAGTCTGGCCACCCAGCTGCAGAGCTGCTGTTCCTTCCACTGTCTTGTTCTTCTGTAACAAACAGAAGTTGTTTTTGAAGATATCACAGCCTAAATGGAATTAACTTTCTTCTTAAACATTGGACTGTCTCCAGCCTCCTGCTTTCTTGAAAATGTGAAAAACAAGCACAAACCGGTTTAGAACACTTCAGCCAAAGAGTGTGTCCTACTTTCTTTCGGTTTGGACCATGTCTTATACACCTGTTTGGTCCTATCTGGCCCCTGATAGGCTGCCTTCAACAGAGGGAAGCAGTGGAAAAAGCCCTTAACTGACTGCTAGAAGACGAAATTTATTTCTTAATGATACTTCATGATTTAGTCTCAACACTGTTTATTAGCGAAACAATGTTTGGTGATGGCATCCTGCGTTCTAGGCCCTCACTGGGCACTGAGTAGTTGGCCAAACTTATACAGGACACTTAACTTTTCCGGGCCTCAATTCTGTCATCTGCAAAATAGATCTGTGAATGCCTTTTTCCCTACGGCAAAGACTTATTGTAAGAATAAAATTAAATCATGGAAGTGAACTGCTTCTATAAACTAATGAACCCCTGTACTTATGTGATGCATTATTTTAGGCTCTAAAAAAAATTGTAAATGTATCGGCAAATTAAGAATGTACTTAGTTACCTGCCCCCACAGTAACAGAATCGATGCTAGTGCAGTGACTTCGTGGACTCAGGCATGCTGGATGAGGAGCGGACCACGACGGGCATCACTGTGCCACCTCTTTATCCCTCTTGTGGGGGGGTCTGCCTTCAGCAGGGTGGAGCCGCTGCTCTTTGTGCAGCCATTCTCTTGGAACTGCTTTCTCTGAATGGTGTGATTTTTGTAGCATTTTCTTCTTTTTCTTTCTCTTTCTGGCAATGGCTCTTTGAAATATTATTTTTGCCTCCTCGACGGCTGTGCTGTATAATTGATGGCCTCTCGGGGTTGCTGGAGTCGTGCATTTAAACCACGATCGCCTTGGCCCCAACGCCTCAGAGTTCATTACTTTTTGAAATGCTTCACGTCTGTTTGTGTTCAGATTATTGTTGCTCTGGAGAGGGAGGTTATTGTCAGGCAGGAAGAGGAGTGTGGAGCAGAATTCACGATAATCACATCCTCTTCTCTTCTTGGATGAATATTTCTGGGTAACAAGACTTCACATTTATCTGGCATGGCTGTTCTGAACCAAGGGACCAAGGACCTTCACTTTCCCCCTGCAGCCTGCTGGAGGGAGTTTAGCAGCCTTCGGTCTTGGAATGTGGGAGGCTGCTGCTTTGCAAATAAAGTGGGTAATAAAAGTGCCCAGCACTGGTACTAGAGAATGATTTAGTGCAGAATGTGTACATGTAGGATTTTTAATTAAAGGTTTGGGGTGCACTGGGTTCTCAGCTATGGTGTGGGTGGAGAGAGCATACTCTCTCCACTTGAGCTGTGATCTGCTCTCAGTTCTGCAGTGGTCGTCCCATCCTTTCCAGCCCTTGTCTCTCTGTCACCTCATGGTCCACCCACAACATTATCACTCATGTATGTCCACACCCTGGCTCCTGCTCTCCACCCTGCACCAGCTCCATAAGCATTAGCACCCCAAATTTGGTAAATCCAAACAAGTTTGTGTAAATTTGTAATATACTAGAACCTAGTCTATATAGCAAATGAAGAATAACTCCTCTAGGTTTCCAGAAATGAAGATTCTGAGTTGTTGGGGAGGCTATAACTGAGAACTTTTAATTCAGATTCTGCCATTCTGTGCATTTTTATTCTCAGACTAAAAAATCCTATCTCATCTTTTTTTTTTTTTTTTTTTTTTTTTTTTGAAACTGAGTCTCACTCTGTCACACAAGCTGGAATGCAGTGGTACAATCTCCACTCACTGCAAGTTCCGCCTCCTGGGTTCACGTCATTCTCTTGCCTCAGCCTCCCGAGTAGCTGGGACTACAGGTGCCTGCTACCATGCCCGGCTGATAAGTTCCACCTCATTCTTTAAGATTGAAATTATTCAACTTCTTGAGCAGCCACCCTTAGAAGTTCCCCACCTCCACCTCATTCTATCTCAGGAAAATTCTCGGGTTCCCCATTGAACTTCCAGAGCTCCTTATTTGTATCATGGCCGCAACATTCTTTACATTTTTTGTAATTCTCCATCTTATGTCTGTTCTCTTTACTCTCACTGTATCCCTTGAAGACTGGAGCTAGATTTTTTGTTTGTTTGTTTGCTTGTTTTATTTCTGCATCACCACCATCTAGTGTGGTTCCAACATATGCTTGACACTAAAGAAAGGTTCATTAAATTAATCCATGGAATAATTCTGTTTGATCAAATCACATTTCGATTTTCCTGTTAGTTAAGTGTGACTGTATGTGGAAGAGAAGCAGTGTTGTGTGCAAGGGACACGCTGAGTCATCTGTCCTTTGGAAATACACACAGCTCCTAATTCCAGAGGAACAAGTAGTCAGGTACAGTTCCTCAGGTGGGGCTACTTGCACAAAGCCAGGTGGTAAAAAGTAGGCTTTTCTAAAAGATGGGTTTGGTCAAGTTTGGTCAGTTATGGATATAGAAGCAACTTTCCAGGAAAAAAAGGAAAGAAAACCTGTTTCAGAAAGATTTTTCATCTCAATAGGAGATGAAGCACTTATAAGTTGAAGGCAGTTTCTTTCCTTTTTGCAACATAGCAAGTAGAAGATATTGTCACATCTTGTCATTTGAGAAGTATAAATTAGGTTACACATGTAACAAAAGATATCAGGCACATGCTGGTGTTCAACAAAAAAATAAATATTTGAGGGATTATTTTCTGTACATTTCTAAATAGGACACCAAGTGTAGATATCCTCCGAGATTATGCTTGCCCTGTGTTATTATATTTATATATTTCTTAGTATTCTGGGGATGAGGAAGGGTTTTAGCCTCTGTGAATCCTAGTTGAGTATACATGCATAAAGTTTTTGTTTTGGTTTGGTTTTGTTGTTGCTGCTGTTGTTGTTTGTTTGTTTGTTTGTTTTTTAGACAGAGTCTCACTCTTGTCACCCAGTCTGGAGTGCAGTGGCACCATCTCAGCTCACTGCAACCTCTGCCTCCTTGGTTCAATTCTCTTGCCTCAGCCTTCCAAGTAGCTGGGATTACAGGGGCCCATTACCATATCTGGCTAATTTTTGTGTTTTTAGTAGAAACGGGGTTTCACCATGTTGGCCAGGCTGGTCTCGAACTCCTGACCTCAGGTGATCCACCCACCTCGGACTCCCAAAGTGCCAAAGTGCTGGGGTTACAGGCGTGAGCCATGCCACCTGACATGCCTAAAGTTTTTATTGTTACTTTGTTACTCAAACTTCTCCTTGACAGATTACAGGAGAATGCTAGATTGCGTGGATTATAACAGTCTAAAGCTCAGCAAAGTCAAGGTGATTATCAGAATTTTAAATGCTGTGACATTTTGCTGCCAAAAAGTAATTGATTTATTAAAAACATTACAATACATGCATGATTCACATAAGAGGTTCCTTTGAACTTGTTCAGTACCAAATCCTGTGAGAGACTATTTGCTTTCAGCACCACGGACAGAAACTCTCTTTCATTCAGATTCAGCTGGCCTTACACAAGTAAATATTGCAGCTCAGCAGTGGCACTCCAATCCACTGGCCACAGTATGATCCAATTTAATAGCTTTAACATTCCAACTGATGGGTACTGGAATGTTAATACATTGTTTTGCACTTATTTTGCCACAAAGTGGAATATGGGATACAAGTGGATGACTTTATAATGCATTATTATTACCTTCACCTTGCTAAAAATAAAGATACTAATTCATAACAAATCAGGTGAAACACATAATATTTTAGAAGATGACTGATTTTTTCCTAACAAGCAACTTCTTGGTAATGCTAGACTTCAAAACACTAAACAAGAAGCCATAATTGAGTTCAGTGATTCCACACCTGATCACTGAACCAGAGAGACTAATGAAATGCCTAAAGCTAATAAAAATCTTGTTGTTGAAAGCAATGAAACCCCAGTGGGGCATGGGTAAAATACTGGAAGGATCAGGATCTTCATCTGTCGTATGACTATGACTAATGCATTCATCCTTACTGGGTAAACCTCTAGGTAATTCCCAATTGCTTCAGGCAATGGATCAAAACTTTTAAAATACAGAGACACAGTCTTAATCCAGAGTACTGTTTGCTTCCTTACTCACTGTTGATTATAAATATTCCAACACAATTTTATTTCTCCTCACATGACAAAATAAATGGAAAATTATAATGGAGTAATTCAGGAGTTTTGCTGAATTGCTCACATTAAATTGGATTATAAAATACATAGCCACACTGATGCCCAAATTAAAAATATTTATAGAACATAAGCTGATAGACATCTTAGATAACATGAAGTCCAACCTGTCTCCTTACAGATAGGGAAGCTGGCTCTGCAGGATCTCATCTCTTGCCTTAGGTCACAGACATAAACACATGGTTGGGAGGGCCTTATTGCTTGATTGAACAACAAAGAAGAGAAGGAAGGATAAACTTTAATAATATGCAAATTATTTTGTTTCCCTTTTTATTCAGAAAAACTACAAGGCTTCATTCTTACTCAACAAAATGCCATATAAGTAAACATAATTCCCACTTTGCCTTTCTGTCAGGAGGCTTAAAAAGAAATTTCCAGCCTAACCTAAAAATTTATGTTGACATTTATGGTTTCCATAAGATGTATTTTCTTTTTCCTTGGATTTTATTTTATGTGTTTACCCTTTTGTTTTGTGTTTTCATTATGAGATTCCTCAAATTTATTGGGGAAATGGTGAAATAGAAATAATTATGATTAGTTTGATGGACAGCCTTTTCAAATGTAATGTAATACTGTAAAAAATATGACCTGGACAGTTGACGTCTTGTGTATCTTTTGTGGATCAACTTGGTTGTGAATCATTTGCTCATCTTAAAAATTGGGGGTGGGGGAAGGATGTTCATCATTTGTCTCCCAAGAATGTGTGATGAAGGTAATTAAAAATGAAATGAAAAAGAATAAGAATTAGAATTTTATTAGTGTAGATATAGGTTATGTAAGAGAGGAAGTATTTTTATTCAGAACAAAAATGTTTGTAAAATATTAAATGAAAATGTAGGTTAATATAATTTAGCATTTAACTTGTCAATTGGATTAATGAATTCAAAGCAAAGAAAAACTTGGGTGTTTCAGTTATCCAGTTCAAACAATTACATTAATTAAGTAAGCGGGATTTACTTTTTATTCCTGGTTTTATTTATTTTTGCATTCATTTACTGAGTACCTGCTATGGTTTCAGGCACTCTGTACTGTCGGCGTATTCGAGATAAAAGAGAATTGCTCTTCTCAAAGAGTTTTCAGGAAGCTCCACCCTCTGCTAAAATATAATACAATGAACTGCTGCAAGATGCTGAGGAAACAAAAAAGAGGATCAAAACCAAACCCGATCAAGGTAGAGTGGAGCTTTGAGGAAGGCTCCTAGGAATGAGGCTAGATTTAAAAGGCTAAGAAAAATTGGTTATGTAAAGATTGAGAGTCTGCCAATCCAAAGAACCTGAGTGGATGCACAAGGGAAAATCCTAGGGAGAGAGGGGCAGGACACAGATCCTAATCTAGTTTACAGTGAATAATGGTTAAAAGATGGAAGTGGATAGGCAAAGGCTCTGGTGTACGTGTGTGTGGACAGAGAGACAGAGACAGAAAGTTTGGGTGCATTATGGTAAAAGATAAGATGGGAGAGCCATAAAATGGGGCAATCCGGAAGGGCCTTGCTTTACATCTCCAGTTAAGAAGTTTACATCCTGTGAAATGAAAGAGAATACTTCAAAATGTTATAAGCAGATGAGATTTGCATTTCCACAAAGATCCTTCCAAGTCGTTTTGGAAGATGGTTGGAAGAGGGATGAAGCTGACCTACTCTATTACAGTAACTCAGGGAAGCAGTGTGGATGGCCTAAATGTACGTAATTAGCCTTGGTGATTCAGGAGATACCAAGTGGAATGCATCTTTACCAGCAGGGACCCATGGGGCTTCACGATTGGTATGGGAAGAAGAAAACTTGAAGAAGAATGAGGAATTTCCTTGACTGAGGGGTAGCATAGCATAGCAGTTTAGCATGTGGACATTGGGAGCAGACTGCCTCTTCTAAAACCTCGCTATTTGATCCTGGCATGTTTCTTAACATCTCGATTTCTTTATTTGAAAATAATGTAGCACTATCAATAGTAATGTTATTTTTCATACATTTTCAGAAAATTATTGGAATATCATCACCCTTTCTTAAATCTCTTTAAAGACCTATGGGAACCCCATTTGAAAGCTCTTGAAATGTACAAAAGGGATTGATTGTCTATGGAGAGAAAAGCAATTCATTCAGTATCGGACTTTGCATTTCACTTTGTATTGTGTATTCACAGTCTAATAAATTATTACATAATTTGTGAAAAGATGAAAGAGAATAAGAACATCCTCAGAGAGGATGAAATAATCCAATAGAGAGATGTTGGAGATGATTAGTGAAGACATTCAGAAGGCAGAGAGAAACTGACAGTCATGTAAAATCTAACATGACTTTTAAAGAAGCTACTAAACAGTGATGGATTATTATTAAAGGCAGAGATTAGCCAAGAAGTAAAGCAGGCAACTTCAAAGGAACAAGGAAAATGGGGGAAACAGGCACTTCAATCCTTAAAAGAAAAGGACAAATGATAGAAATTTTTATGCAACTGACTGGCTTCCCAATAACAAGTAGCTCTGATCTTCTCTCAGTTCTAGAACTGCAAACTCACAGATTTTCAAGTCTAGAAAACTAAAAACACAAAACAAAACCAACCAACCAACCTAACAAACAAACAAAAAACCCACAAAGCCTCTTAAGCTCTCAGACTTTTCTATAATTTGGGTCCTGGGCAGCTGGGTTTAAATTCCATCAATCTAAGGACCTGAATTTCCAAACAGTATAAATCTAATAAGATTACCACCAGAGTTGGTAGTTCAGCTCACCACCTCCACTCCACCCAGCCTTACAGAATGGAAAATGAAAACCTGGTGAGGCTCTCCCATCAGGTTTTTTTTCCACTGTATTCTGCTACTACCAGCCCCAGGCCAACATGGACCCCTTCCTGGAAGAAGCTTCAGGAAAAAAAAAATGAGGAGTGGGGGGAGATTAAAGAGGAAAGAAGTGATCAATTGAGTTCATCATCGTGTATGTAAAGTCAATAAATTTAGGCTATTTCTTTAACTTAAGGATCTCAGAATAAGTTATACAAGTAAGACAAGTGATTGTGCTAAGGACACAAGCAATTGCCTATTGCCAAATCTCATGGCATTTTTTTCAGTACTCTTTCATCATAATTGATGCAGTTCCTACCACTCTCCTTACTGATGTTACTCTTTCTTTACCAACTTTTCGTGAAACTACTCCCTCCTGACTTTCACCCAACTCTCCCCACTCCATCTCAGTTTCTTTTCTTCATCCACCTTCCTCCTTCTCATGAGTCACACATGTTGGCTTTCCCCTGGGTTCCACGCCTGAATCTTCCTTTTGTGTTTTTCCAGGTGATGCTACTCCGTGATGGCATCAGCATGAAGATTATGCTTTAGGCAGTCATCCTGTTGTGCTCTGCCTCATTGCTTTTCTGAATTCCCAAAGGGTTACAAGTTGTCTATTGAGATTCTTAGCTTTTATGTCCTGCAGACAACTTGAGCTCAGTGTATTCCAAACTGTTTTTATTATCCTTGGTACCTAACTAGGTTTTTGGTTTCAATCAATGGGGATTGATTCAGGTTGACTTAACAGAAACAAGGAGTTGACTGAAAATATGTTGTATAACTCATGGAATTGACAAAGGGTTGATTCAAAAAGGGGAAGGGGGTCAATACATAGAAAAATTACAGTGCAGGAAGTCCTGCCAGGGCATTGCATCCACTATAGCTTAATAGTGGCACTGATGTTGTTGGCATCATTGAAACCCTGGCATTTGATGCCTCTTCTGTTCCTTCTGAGACCTCTGAATGCTGAACATCCCAACAGGAGTGAATTCCAACTGTCTCTATATCTTTGCATTTTTAACTATGTTTGCAAATTCCTTGACAAGAGCATCCAGTAGACAGAGACCATGTGACATTCCTATGCTGCACCTATTAGGACACTATAAGGCAAGTCTGAAGTCTTATCAGACTTCAAAATGGAGTCACACTATCTAGTTTTTTTTTGTTTGTTTTTGTTAATCGAGGAAGGGGCTTCAGATTCTGGGCAGTAGCTTGAAGGAATGGCAAATACCCACTCCATATTTCGTGAGGAAATCTTATCTTCAACCATTATTTCCCATGTTAACTAATGCCACCAACGCATCATATCAGCCAAGCTAGAAAACTCCATCATTTGCTAGTTTTTCTTTCACTTCTTTTTATCACACCTGTTTTGTTAGTGGTGTTTATTTAAGTTCCTACTCTTGCAATTCTATTTACCAAACATTCCTTTCCCTTTTTTTCCATTCTGCTCTTTCCACTCTTAGAGAAGCCATGGGTCATGACTGGAGAGGACTTTTGTATTTTTAAACAGTGATGTACTAGCTAAGGATGCATGCTCCAGTGTCTGATTACCTGCATTTGTATCAAACCACAGATCATGCTCACTCATTGTGCAACCCTGGGCATGTTATTTAACCTCTCTGTGTGTCATGTGTAAGATCAGGGGAATGATAATAATACCTGCCACACAGGGTCTCTGCAAGAACAAATTGAGGCTGTAGGTGTAAAGCATTGTGTATATGCCCACAAGCAATGTGCACACAATAATGGTAAGGTGACACTAAAACTGGAAAGTAATAATGGGGGGTGAGTTGGTGAAAATAGCAATGATGGCAGTAGTAATCTGGTAGCTATCTCTAATCAGTACTCTCTTGAGTATGCAGTCTGCACTGCTGCCAGCATTATCTTTCCAAGCAAATCTGCTTAGAATCCTTGGATGGGTCCCCATTTCCTATGGAATAAAATCCAAACTCTTTAACAAAGCATATAAACTTCTCTAAAATGGGGCCCCAAATTATCTTTTTACCATCAAATTCTACCACCCACCTTATAGTACAGGAACACAGACCAACTCATTTTCCAACATTTTAAAGATGTTACTTACAGGTTTCACATATGCTTTCTGCTTCCTAGAACAGTCTCCTTTGCTGCCTTGGAACTCACATTTTCTGTAAGGCCCAAACACGTGGTGCCTTTCTTTGCATTTTCCTCCCTGATACCCTCCTTGTGTTCCTGTCACACTCTATATTTTCATCTCACATGGTGCTATACAGTCCTCGTTGCATATATTGTCAACTTCTACACCTGCTGGCACACCCTTGAACTTAATGCTCCTATCTTACCCACTACCATCTCTGTTACATAAGACCAGCACGTAGTAGTTGCTCAGGGAATGGTTATTCTATGACTGCAATAATCAACACATTTGTAATGACTCCTCAAGGACCCAGAAACCTGCAGAGGCATGCCAACCAACTTGTCCCAGATTAGTTAACCATGTCCCACTGGCCACATTTGGCAGTGACCTAACTGGCTCAGCATTTGAGGGCCTGGACTCTTGAGCTCCACTTTCATCCTTTCCAGTTTGTGCTTGGCACCAGGCACCATGGAGAAACTTTAGCACGATACCAGGAAGAGAGTCAGTCATTTTTTTCTGAAGGAATTTTCATGCCACCAGAAACTCTAAATTAGCAGGCATCATAGTTATGAGACTCTGGAGCCAAATTTGCAATCACCATTAAGACAAAGAGCCAAAGGATTGTGCATGTCCCAGCAAGGTATTCTAAACAGAAATCGCTACTGCCTTTAACAACACAAGTGTCGTCTGAACTATCTCCATGTTCTTTGAAAGCACCAGACAAGTATATCTTCTCTGGATCTACGTGGTCGTAGAAGCTTTAGACTCACCACCTCCAAAAAAATAAAGTGTAAAGTGCTTCCATTCCTGTTTCTGGAACTTAATATTCAATAAAAATGTAGGCCATTGTTAGATTTTTCAAATGACACCTGTGTTGTTAAAGACAGTAGCGATTTCTGTTTTAGAATACCTTGCTGGGACATGCACAGTCCTTTGGCTCTTTGTCTTAATGGTGATTGCAAATTGGGCTCCAGAGTCTCATAACTATGATGCCTGCTAATCTAGAGTTTCTGGTGGCAAGAAAAAATCCTTCAGAAAAAAGGACCGACCGTGTCTTCCTAGTATCATGTTAGAGTTTTCTATGGTGGCTGGTGCCAAGCACAAACTGGAAATGATGAAAGTGGAGCTGAAGATTTTGTATTTCCAACATTTTACTGCCTTTTTTGAGAGCCTCTTTTGAAAGGAGTGAGTTTACGGGGGTGTCCGTAGATCTTCCTGTTCCATATCCTGTGTTTACCCACAGAAGAGGCAACTTTCCCTGACACTTCTGCCTCCTCCCCAAGGCAGAGAAAAGAGGTGCTCTTTTTCCTCTGCTCCTTTGCTCTGTTCTCCTGGGCTGAGGCTGGGGATCCAGTTGGTCCAGACAGTCACTGGCTGCCTCCCAAGCAGATTCCTCTCTCAGCTCATCCTCTTTGTGCTTCCTTGGCACAGCTGCTGGGGGCAGTGCACTGCCCCAGTTCCTACATCTCATACCCAGGTGGGTGCTGCTGCTTCTTTTAAGACTTTTCTACTGACTTAGAATGGATCAGATTGGCTTAAGGTGGAGAGCTTCTTTTTTCTTGAGGCAGGACACAGGAAATTCTTTCCTGCAGACCCCCACACTCCAATCATCCGGTCCTGGTGGTGGATGGACCGGATGGTGGTGGAACCCTCTGATTCGCCTGAAGCCTGGCTCTTCCCTCAGTGGTTCTGACCTGGAAGGAAAGACCAGAGAAAGATTAGGATTTGAGCCATAAAGCCTCAAAGCTTCATTTTTTCTTCTAAATGTAAATTTAGATTACTTGTAATTACACAAGATGAATTTGATGAAGAATGAGATACACAAAGTTTTTTGGGAAGAATGATGTGCATTTCTAGGCAATTGACCTTCAGTCAGATTCACACAGCATCGTGAACGTACCATGTCATTGTGAACCTGTGCTACGGCTTCATGGTGTCAGAGGGGTGCCAGTTCAGAAACTGTGTGGCTAGGCCTTCTGCTTTCAGCCTACCTTTTTTTGTTGTTCTAATTTATCTTGATCTAGATTAATACTGTACTCTGCCACAGCACACTGGATTATTTTGCTGAGAGTGTTTATGTGGAGTGGCATCCTTATAAGGCTATTTGATCTGTTAATATCCCACTTTCTCTAAATTGTCATATCTAGGCTCAGTGCTATAGAAACAGAACTTTAAAAGTGAAAAACGAAACAAAAACCTCACTGCTGGAAGACATTTCACACTGAAGCATCTCTTTCTGTGTCTTGCTTTCTATCACTGTCAGTCTGCTCCCCCTGTATGTGTGCACGTGTACATACGTGTGAATGCATAGGCCTGTGTATATACACACAGGCGAATATCCAAACAGACATTTATGCACACATTTTCTTGAGATGTCACGGCTTTTTTGTTCCCCATAATGTGTGCCTCTTCTCTCACTTTTCTTTCTTAAGGGAGGACATTTTCTTCCGTCAGAATATCACTCTGAGATAAACCCTGCGTTTATAATGCACACAAAGACTTTTTCCAGTACTTGTCTAATGAGAGGCGATGCCCAAAATTAGAGCTTGATGCCTTCCAATTATCCTATTGCACATGATTTTGTTATACCACAAATAGTTATTTTCTTCCTTCACCAACAGCTACATAAATGGGTCGTGGTAATCCACTCCAAAACAAATGGCTCAGTATTGCTAACTTTGCTGCATATAACTCAAATCTCTCCATTAATAAGGAAAAAGAGTGTCTGGTCATTTACTAATAGTTTTAATATAATTCTTTTTTAAGAATATGTTGGTCAGAGGCACAAAAATAGCCTGCAGATCTTTGGCATGTAAGAGGCTTGGAAGTTAGTTCTCAAGAGCACAGCTTTCATGAAAGCTGGGAGAGAGCCCAGGATGGAATAGGAAGGGGGCTGCAGGGCTGGGTGGCATCCATTACTTTCACTTTATTTTTGGGCTTGGATTCTGTAATGTTGACCCTGCTTTGTGCTCAGGCAAATAATGGGTCAAGGCACTTCAAAGCAGACAGCTGCTCTGGACTTGATTCATCCTAATCAAAAATAACTGCCGCCCTTGCCTATTCATCGCTTTCCCACCCTAGAAATGGGGGATTAGGGGAAGAATGAAGTCAAATCTAAAGAGTTCTGCCTGAGATAGTTAAGAGGATGATTGAAATCAATAAATCCCAGGCTTTCGGGAAGCCCTCTTGATTCCAAATTTACTGAAGACAGAAAGAAAGGAAGAACTCCAGCAGGAGCCTCTGGTAACCAGAACTCCACCACTGCGCCACTGCAGTGGCTCTCTCATCACTGGGACTTCCCAGCAGGAGCCTAGGTTTTACTTGATTCCACCTCATTATGGTACTCTCCCCATGAGGAGTGTAAGTCACAATGAGGGGATGACAAAATGGTTGGGAGACACAGCCACCAAGGGAAGCAGGCAGTGGACGGCCAGCCCATATGAATACACTAGCTTGTTTCTTTCCAGCAGCCCAAATCTCCTTGGAGGAAATCCTAGCCAGTCTTGGATCTCTAATGCAGCCTTCTCTTTTTAGTTTGACTGGTATCCCGGCTCCCCGAGGAACCTGCAGGCCACTTGAAATTCATGGTGACAGCAGCAGATAGAGACTCCATCTTATCATCCATGTGGCCACTGCTTTAGACAGCCTGCTTTTTAAAATTTTATTTTGTAATGTTTTGTTTTGTTTTGAAATGTTCAGGCTTTCAGATCATGGCATTGCAGCCATTCCTTATACTTTTTTCTTTAATGATATGTAAATACTTTCATGGAGGTTGTCTTATTTGGTTACAGGGCACTGTAAGACAAGGCAGTTATAATCGTTTCCATTTTATAAATGGAGGAAATAAACCCTAAGACGTCAAACCAGTGACCCTAAAATGTACCAGGGATAGGACTTTTGCGGATTTGCCCTTTGTCCAGTTCTCATCCCATTACTGCTTCAGAGCCCGCTGTGGTAATCCCTGTGATTTCCTCCCTGCGGAGTGCCCCCACGCTCACACTTTCAGAGGGGGGTTTGTGGCAGCCATAGGTCTATGAATATGTCCACTCCCTTGACTCTGTGTCTAGCAGAACATTGTCTACATCTGAATGCCAGGATCCACATCTGTTCAATTGAATAGACTCCACTGGATACATCAGAGAAGCAGGGCCAGACTGGCTACCCATGCCCTTTCTAATCTCACTGTTCAATTCCTTGGGGAAATATGCTACTTTGAGGATGTCTTCAGAGCCTTGCTTCTCTTTTCTTCATTTTCACTGGAAAGGAAGTTGCTCAGATGGGGTGTGTGTGTGTGTGTGTGTATGTGTGTGTCTGTATGTGTTTTAAGGATTGAATGCCCTGGAAAAACAAGATGAGACTCTGGAAGTATGTTCAGCAACACCATATCTTGCTTCTCTGTACTCCCCTTCGTATTTTTCTTAGCTGTTCTGTTTTAGTTAGCACCAATATAGTACTCCCACCCACGTATCCCTTTAGGGTGAAACGCCTGCTCAGTGTGCTTGGGAAAGGCAGTATATTTTAGGCAGCCTGATAAAAGGCTCTAATAGCCCCAGATTAATGCATTCATTCCTAGCCAATTCATTACAGTGCTCAGGCTGAGGCTCCTCTGACAGATTTGCCCTGGGTAATGAGCCATTCAGTAGCTAGCTACCCTGTGCTGCTGGCAACCTCCAGCAGGGGCCGTGAGATGGAGCTGAGCAGACACAGGTGGAGTCCAAAAGAGGGGAGCGATCTAAAGTATCTCTGGGCTTTGGGGAGCAGTTGTAAGAGCAAGAAGGTGCTTCTGAGACCACATCTGCCTCTGGAGCTATGACAGGAGTGTGATAGGGTACGTGGCGCCTCTGTACCTTCTGAGGCTAAGAAGTGAGGTTCAGAGCAAGACAATGGACATCTCCACTTTGAAAGTGAACATGGATTGGGTAACTAAAAAGAGACTGATACGTAGGAGAAACTTCCAAAGAATTGCAATCTGTCCCTCTGACTAACATGTCTACGTGGAGACTTCCAAAATGGAAAATGAGACATAGCATCGCAGAAAACAAGAAAGCCTCCTAATGATGAGCCAGCCCAGCCGCTCTGCCGAGTGCAACTTCACCCTCCAGGGAACATTTGGCAATATCTGGAGACATCCTAGTTTGTCACAACTCTGTGCGTGTGCATGTGTGTGTGTGTGTGTGTGTGTGTGTCAGGGAAGAAATTAGCATGAAGATGCTACTGGCATGTAGTGGGTATAGACCAGAGATTCTGCAAAACATCCTGCAATGCACAGGACAACCCCACAACGAAGAATCATCCAGCCCCAAATGTCAGTAGTGCTGAGGTTGAGGATCCCTGACTAACCCAAACGCCTCCTTTTATAGGAGCCAAAGCTGAAGACTTGAGAAAAATGCCTGGCTGAGGGGCCAGAAACCTGTGTCTTGTCTCCCTCCAGGCCGTGCCAGGCTTGCTTTTGAATGCTGTCCTGAAAAGTACCTTCAGAAATGAAGAGGTTCCTTCTCCTCCCAGACTCTAGGGCACTCTTTCCGGCTCACATCTTCAGGAAGGAAAATTGCACTGCCTGCCTTAATGAACTCACGCCGGTCTCTAAACACTTTAGTCTAGGCATATCTCTTCTAGGGGTTAGATTATTATCTTTATTATGCATTTTAGAGGTGGATGTTACTGCAGATAAAAATAGGAATTCCCAGAGGAACCAGCACCAGGCATCATGATATGCCGTATGTGCAATGTTGTTGCAAACAGTTCCCCATGAGGGTGGGAAGGAGACCCCTGCATATACACATAACTGTATCTCACAATTATTAAATATTGATTCATCTCAGCAGGGGCCTGTGTCTGATTTAAAACTAAGGCAAGTGCATTAACTGATGCTAATCTAATCTAGACCTATAGCACTGCCCCCCTGGGCTGTCTCTACTGACCCTCGTTTTCTGACTGACAGTGTGCATGGGAGCCATTTCCTCTGCCAACCATTTTGACTCTAAAAATGAGCACACAGGAGTTTATATCTGAAGTTATAGGATATGTGGGATGTGAGCATAAGAGCTTAATATGAAAGAAAGGAGGACTACATGATGATGAATAGCAATTACAGGGAATTAGATTAGTATCAGCGTCTGGAGTAATTGTAAACATTTTCTGGTGCTGATGTTTGATAGTGTTGGGAAGGGGGGGCAGGTGGGGGATGATAGAAAGGAAGAGAGGCCAAAGATAAGAACAAATATGCAAGTCCATAGTGTGTGCTTAATGGAACTGAGATTTATTTCTCTGTGTGTCTTTTTAAGCCTCCAGATAGATCACAAAAAATACAGCCAGCTGGGAAAGAAATAGCCCAAATGTAATTTAAAGGACAGCTTTTTAACCAGTACTTCAGCTTGGAGACACCTGTCCTATGTTCCTTGAAGATGCCCAGCTCAGGGGAGGAGTATTAAAGTTGCTGATTTATCTTCAGGAGCACAGACCTATTTTTGATTTATTGCCCAGTGACAGGTTTTTTGTTTAGCTTTTCTGTGTTACTCAACACAACCTTCTCAGTAAAGAAGAGCTGCCTGCAGGACATTGTTTTATTTCATGTTCTAGAGCCTTAGAAGAAGGAACCGAACTTGAACTTCTCAAAAGCGTGCTAACACTTTCTCTAGCTTCATGGCAAGCAGCAAATTGTGCACCGGGAAATATAGTTGCCTTGCCCATTGATTCACAGCAGATAGCGTGTGCGTGTGCACACACACACACGATACTTGAGTGCCTTTTGGAGTTTGTGTGACAGCAGCAGTTTAATCACTCCTGTGTCAATAGTTATGCCATGGGAACCTTTGCCAGAAATACGTCTTTTAGTACTGTAGAGCCACAAGAAAGAAAATGTGCGATTCAGTTTATGCATACAAATGAACAATCATTTGTGGTGTCCCTACTATTCGCAAGAAACACTATTCCATGCTGGGGGCCATAAAGGTGAAGCACACAAAAGAGATAAAAACATTATAGGTTCTGCCATCTAGAGTCTCATAGTCTTGTGGGAATGATATATATTAATAGTTGCTAAGACAAACTGTGATATGCTCGATCAGAGTGGTTTGAACAAAGGGCAAAGAAGGAATAAATTAATTCTGGCCAGGGGAGTTCATATATTCAACAAAATGATTTGAGCCCCTGTTGTGTGCTGGGAATTTTTGGTGGAAGGGACAGAGTGTGGACAATATTAGGTTTGGTTCTTATAGCTGTTACATTCCAATGAGAAGAGAGAGACATCAGACACTAAACGAATGAATGAGAATTTCAGAGAGTGTCATGATCCATACTAATAACCAAAGCATGGTAATGGGATAGGCCAGGAAGCTATATGAGGTAGCATAGCAAGGAAGGGCAGTGAGAAGGGGAAATTTGAAATGAGAACTAAATTATAAACAACGAAATATGTGATGCTCTGGAGAGAGAGCATTTCAGGAGAGGAAAGAAACTGTGAAGGCCTGAAGGCCCTTAACCTTGGCATCTAAGAGATAGAAAGGGCCGGGCGTGGTGACTCACGCCTGTAATCCCAGCACTTTGGGAGGCTGAGACAAGTGGATCGTGAGGTCAGGAGTTCAAGACCAGCCTGGCCAACATGATGAAACCCCATCTCTACTAAAAACTACAAAAATTAGCCGGCTGCGGTGGCAGCTATAATCCCAGCTACTCAGGAGGCTGAGGCAGGAGAGTAGCTTGAACCCGGGAGGCAGAGGTTGCAATGAGCCAAGATTGTGCCACTGCACTCCAGCCTGGGCGACAGAGTGAGAATCCATCTTTAAAATAAAAGAGAGAGAGAGAGAGAGAAAGCAGATCAGGAAACTAAGTGAATTCTGCGCAAAATAGTCCAAGGTAAAGTCAGCTAACTTCCTTCAGGTGTTAGCTATGTAGCATCTAGGAGACACAGGTATGGACTTTGAATTTAATTCTAAGTTCAATCAAATGCCATTGGAGGTTTATAAGCAGGGGATGATATTATTTGATTTTTTTTGTCATTTTGTTCTGTTTTAATTACTCTAGACATGATACAGAGAATGGAATGTCCATGCAAACAGTAAAAACAGGAAGACCACAGATGTAGTAAGAGTAGAATAGACTTGGGTAGTATTTACCAGAGGGGAAAAAAACAGGTCAGTGTCCACAAAGCTAAAAAGCGCTGATGTAGCCCCCCACCCCTACACACTGCCACTTTGGAATGCTTATGCTTGCGGCCACGACCCAATGAAGTGCTGTTGCTGGTGGTCCAGGAGTACCTTAGCCACCCAACCCTACCACCACGCTAGAGTGCTTTCAAACCTCAGCTCCCTCTACAAAGTGCTAGTGCCAGTGATCTGGGAGCACCTCGCTCCCACCTTCCAGTGCAGCCCATTCTCAACCTCAAGGGGACAGAGGACAAACCCACAGACCAAGTTTCAGCCCCACAAGGTTAGAGCACACTGCCCAGAAGTGAGCAGCTGAGCCTTGGCCCTCTGAACACCTCTGGAAATGAAGCCATTTGACTATACCCGCCTTGCCCCACAGTCAAACCCTCAAGGGCTGTAAAGAACATAAAACCAAAAAGCTCACTCCAAAGACAGTAACTTCAAAGGATAGAGGAACATCAGCCTTCACATGAGAAAGAATCAGCACAAGAACTCTGGCAACTCTGCAACCCAGAGTGTCTTCTTACCTCCAAATGATCACACTAGCTACCCAGCAATGGTTCTTAAGCAGATGGAAATGACCGAAATATCAGAAATAAAATTTAGGATCTGAGTGGCCTGGAAGATCAACAAGATACAAGAGAATGTTGAAACCCAATATAAGGAAAACAGTAAAATGATCCAAGAGTTGAAAGATGATATAGTCATTTTAGAAAGAACCAAATTGAACTTCTGGAAATTAAAAATTTACTACAAGAATTTAACAATACAATTAGAAGCATTAACAACAGAATAGATCAAGCTGAGGAAAGAATATCAGAGCTTGAAGATCACTCCTTTGAATCAATGCAGGCAGAAATTTTTTTTTTTAAGAATTTAAAAAATTGAACAAAACCTTCAATAATAATGGGATTATGTAAAGAGACCAAACCTCCAACTCATTGGCATTCCTGAAAGAGGAGAGAAAACAAGCAACTTGGAAAACATATTTGAGGATATAGTCCAAAATATTTTCCCAATCTGGCTAAAGAGGTCAACATGCAAATTCAAGAAATTGAGAGAACCCCTGTGAGATACTATACAAGATGACCATCTAAAAGACACATAGTCATCAGACTCTCCAAGGTCGAAGTGAAAGAAAAAATATTAAAGGAAGCTAGAGAGAAGGGGCAGATCACTTACAAATAGAACCCCATCAGGCTAACAGTGAAACTTTCAACAGAAAACAAACAAGCCAAAAGAAATTGAGAGCCGACTCTGAGCATCCTTAAAAAAATTCCAACCAAGAATTTCATATATTTCGTATATTGTGAAACTAAACTTCATAAGCAAAGGAGAAATAAAATCTTTTTCAGACAAGCAAACACTAAGGGAATTTGTTACCACTAGATGTACTTCATGAGAGTTCCTAAAGGGAGTGGCAAACTTGGAAAAGAAAGAATAATACCTACCACACTTAAGTATGTAGCCCACTGACATTATAAAGCAACTATGCAATCAAATATATGTAACAATCAGCTAACAACATAATGACAGGATAAAATCCTGACATATCAATATTGACATTGAATATAAATGAGCTAATCGCCCCACTTAAAAGGCATAGTGTGCAAGTTGGATTAAGAAGCAAGACACAACCGTCTGCTGCTTTCAGGAGATACATCTCATGAGTAACAACACCCATAGGCTTAAACTAAAGGGATAGAGAAAGATGTATGAGTCCAACAGAAAATGAAAAAGAGTAGAGATTGCTGTTCTTATATCAGATAAAAGAGATTTTAAACCAAAATTGGTCAAAAAGGACAAAGAGAGTCATTGCATAATTATAAAGGGCTCAGTTCAACAAGAAAACTTAACTATCTTAAATATGTACAAACCTAAAATCAGAACATCCAGATTCACAAAACAACTTCTTAGAGATCTACAAAGATATTTAGATAAACATACAATGATTGTGGGAGACTGCAACACCCCACTGACAGCACTGGACAGATATTGGAGGCGGATATCTAACAAAGATACACTGACTTAAACATGGCACTTGACCAGTTGTATTTAATTAACATCTACAGAACACTCCACAACAACAGAACAACAACAGAATATACTTTCTTCTTATCTGCATATGGCACATACTCTAAGATCAACCACATGCTCAACCATAAAGCAAGTCACCATAAATTCAAAAAAGTCAAAGTCCACCAACCACACTCTCAGACCACAGTGGAATAAAAAAAGAAATTATTAACAGGAAGATCTCTGAAAACCATACAATTGTATGAATGTTAAACAACCTGCTCCTGGATGACTTTTGGGTAAAGAATAACATTAAGGTAAAAACAAAAAAATAAAAAATAAAAATTTGAAACTAACACAAATGGAAAAAAATAGATCAGAATATTTACGACACAGTTAAAGCAGAATATTTGGGACACAGAGTTAGAAGGAAAGTTTATAGTGCTAAAAACTTACATCAAGAAATTAGAAAGATCTCAAATTAACAACCAACTATCATACCTAGAAGAACTAGTAAAACAAGAGCAAACCAACCCCCAAAGCTAACAGAAGAAAAGAAATAACCAAAATCAGAACGTAACTGAACAAAATTGAGATGTGGAAAAAATCCATACAAAAGATCAACAAAACTAAAAGTTAAGATTATTAAATAAAAAAAGAGAGAAGATGCAAACACCATCAGAAATGACAAAGGTGACATTACAGCCAACCCCATAGAAATACAGAAACTACTCAGAGACTATTATAAACACTTCTACGCACACAAACTAAAAAACCTAGAAGAAATGGATAAATTTCTGGAAACCTACAGCCTCCCAAGCTTGAACCAGGAGGAAATTAAAGTCCTGAACAGACCAATAATGAGTTCCAAAATTGAATCCGTAATAAAAAAGCCTACTGATGAAACAAAGACCAGGACCAGATGGATTCACAGTCAAATTTTACCAGATGTACAAAGAACTAATACCAGTCATACTGAAATTACTCCAAAAAATAAAGGAGGAGGTACTCCTCTCTAACTCATTCTGTGAGGCCAGCATTATTCTGATACCAAACGCTGGCAAAGACACAATGAAACAAACAACAACAACAACAAAATCTTCAGGTTATTTTCCATGATGAACATAGGTACAAAAATCCTCAGCAAAATACTAGCAAACCTAATCCAGCAATACATCAAAAAGTTAATTTACCATGATGAAGTAGGCTTTATTCCTGGGATGCAAGGGTGGTTCAACATGTACAAATCAACAAATGTGTTTGACTAAATAAATAGAATTAAAAACCAAAATAACATGATCATCTCAATAAATGCTGAAAAGGCTCTCAATAAAATTCAACATCCTTTCATGTTAAAAGCCCCTCAACAAATTAGGCATCAAAGGAACATGCCTCAAAATAATAAGAGACATATATGACACACCTACAGTCAACATAATACTGAACGGACAAAAGGAACCATTCCCCTTGAGAAATTCAACAAGACAATTATTACCACTCTCACCAGACCTATGTAACATAATACTGAAAGTCCTTGCCAGAGCAGTCAGTCCAGAGAAAGAGATAAAAGGCATCCAAATAGGAAGACAGGAAGTCAAACTATCTCTCTTCACAGATGATGTTATTCTATACCTAGAAAACCCCATAGACTCTGCCAAAAGGCTCCTAGAACTGATAAATGACCACAATAGAGTTTCAGGATACAAAATCAATGTGCACAAATCAGTATCATTTCTTCCTTCTTTTTTTTTGAATCAGGATCTCACTCTTTCACCCAGGCTGCAGTACAGTGGTGTAATCTTAGCTCACTGCGACCTCCACTTCCCAGGTTCAAGTGATTCTTGTACCTCAGCCTCTTGAGTAGCTGGGATTACAGGCCTGTGACACCACGCCTGGCTAATTTTTGTACTCTTAGTAGAGATGGAGTTTCACCATGTTGGCCAGGTTGGTCTCAAACTCCTAACCTCAAGTGATCTGTCCACCTTGGCCTCCTAAAGTATTGGGATTACAGGTGTGAGCCACTGCACCTGGCTGAAATCAATAGCATTTCTCTACACCAATAACTTCCAAGCTGAGAGCCAAATTAAGAACGCAAACTCAATTATGATAGCCACAAAAAGAATAAGATACCTAGGAATATGTCTAACCAAGAAGGTAAAAAAATCTATACAATGAGAATTACAAAACACTGCTGAAAGAAATCAGAAAAGTCAAAAACAAATGGGAAAATATTCCATGCTCATGGATAGGAAGAATCAATATTGTTAAAATGGCCATACTTCCCAAAGCAATATACAGATTCAGTGCAATTCCTATCAAACTACTAACATCATTTTTCACAAAATTAGAAAAAAAACTGTACTAAAATCTATATAGAACCAAACAAACAAACAAACAAACAAACAAAAAAGACCCCATATAGCCAAAGCAATCCTAAGCAAAAAGAACAAAGCCAGAGGCATTATATTACTTGACTTCAAACTATACTACAAGGTTACAGTAACCAAAACAGCATGGTGCTGTTACAAAAACAGACACATAGACCAATGGAACAGGATAGAGCCCTTAGAAATAAAGTTTCACACCTACAATCATCTAACTTTTAACAAAGTTGATGATAACAAGCAATGGGAAAGGGACTACCTATTCAATAGATGGTGCAAGATAACTGGCTAGCCTTATGTAGAAGATTGAAATTGGGCCCCTTTCTTTTACCATATACAAAAATTAACTCAAGATGGATTAAATGCTTAAATGTAATACCTAAAACTATAAAAACACAACTACGTTCACAAAACTATTAAAACACAACTACGTTTCAATGAAGCAATCTTATTGCTGGGTATATACCACAAGGAAAAGAAATTGTTTCACCAAAAATAGATACACTTATATGTTTACTGAAGCACTATTCACAATAGCAAAGACATGGAATCAGCCTATGTGCCCATCAGTGGTGGACTGGATAGAGAAAATGTGGTACATATACACCATGGAATACTACCCATCCATTAAAACAAACCAAATCATGTTCTTTCCAGTAGCATGGGTGGAGCTGCAGGCCATTATCCTAAGTAAACACCAAATACTGCATGTTCCCACTTATGAGTGGGAGCTACACATTGAATACACATAGACACAAAGAAGGAAGCAATAGACTATATTGACTACTTAAGTGGAGGATGGGAGAAAGATACGGGGTGAAAAACTACCTGTCGGTTGCTGTGGTCACTATTGGTGTTACTGGATCATTAACACACCAAATTTACCCATGTAAACTCACAATTTACCCATGTAACAAACCTGCACGTGTACTCCCTGAAGCTCATATAAAAGCCAAGAGAAAAAAAGAAAATAAAAAGCATTGAATCCAGTTTTTGGCCTATGAGAGTGAAGCTCAAAGGGAGGTCAAAGCTGATGGCATGAATTTGGAAACCGTGGGTATCTGATAGTAGTTAAGCCACAGATGGGACGGAAGGGAGTTTTAGTGAAAGAAGAGGGCTGATGGGCATGAAATAGATCACGTCAACATGTAGAGAGTTTGACATTAAGGAGGAGTAGCCAGTAAGGTCAGTAGAGAATAAGGACAGTGTGATAGCATCAATCCAAAGAAGGAAGGGTAGATCTGGGTCAAATACTGCTGGAAGATTAAATTATGAGGACAGGGACTTGGGCATTAGATTTAGTAAGATGTACCTCCTGGGATTTGGTTACACAGAGATTGGGGGAAATGCTTCTATTAATAGTCGGATTGGTAGTTGGATGGGTGAGTGCATATTTGTGTGTGTGATTCTATTTTGGATCTTTTAACATGTCCTGAGTACTATGTAAATCATCTAAATTACCATTTATCATAACCACCCTATTAGGTATTGTTATTATTTGTATTTTGAAAAAAGGACACCGAGAAGTTAAATAACTTTCTTAAACATATGTCTGTTTATACATTTATTTATTACTTATTTATTTGAGAGACAAGGTCTTGCCCTGTTGCCCTTGCTGGGGTGCAGTGGTGCAATCTTGGCTCACTGCAGCCTCAACTTCCTGGGCTAAAGTGATCCAGCCTCCTGAGTAGCTGGGTCTACAGTATCATGCCAGCACAAACAGCTAAGTTTAGATTTTTTTTTATAGAGATAGCGGTGTTGCTATGTTACCCAGGGTGATCTCAAATTACTAAGCTCAAGCCATCCTCCCACCTCAGCTTCCCAATGTGCTGAGATTACAGGTGTAAGACACTGCACCTGTGCTTATAAATGTATTGAATACAACTGAACTGTATACTTAAAAATGGCCGAAATGATAAATGATAGATATATTTTACCACAGTAAAAACTTTGAAAAACTATGGCTAGTAGATGGTAGATTCAGGATTGGAGCCTGAGTCTACTTGACTCCCTAGTCTGAGTTCTTGGCTATGGTCATATTCTGCAGATTTGCATAGAGCCCTTACTGAATATTAATCCATTCAGATAGACACCAATGTGTGATATTTATCAAGCATAATTAGAAAGAAAAGTAGAAGGTAAGTGGGGAAGGAGGAGTGCCTAATGTCTCAAGATAAGTACTTTAAAATTTATTCTGTGGGTGGACAGAGTTGGCAAACTTTTGAACTTTTGAATTAATTCACTAATTTAGTATCAGCCATCCAGCTAATATCTAATAAGACCCTAGTGGAAGGCAAGGTGTGTTTAGCTAGGACTAAATGATAAGCAACGTTTCAGACATGTAGACCTGAAAAGCAAGCATCTTGTAAGACAAGATAAATATCATGAACCAAGGCAGGAAGTATGGAAAGTGGCAGTGAATTCTTTGGTAGAACAGTCACAGTCTAGGGTGGCTAGAGTGCTAAATGGGAGAGGGCCTCAAATGACAAAGCATGAGTTTTAAAATTATATTCTGTGGACAGCTATGATTAATGAAACATAAAAGATCATGAAACATCAGCAGGAGAAATCTAAGAAAGGCATGACAACACAGGTAGAGATTTTTGGTGATTGCAAAGCATGGTATGTAGAGTGTAGTTGTTCACCTAATTCATATGGAGGAGGTTTATTACATGGTTAAACATACCAAGGGACTTAGGTTCTGAATTTTTGTCAGTGTTGAGGCACAACATCTGCTTCTATATGCTTTTCTGTAATTGGACACATTTTGGATTGAGTGGCCAGGCTCTTTGATGTGCAGAGGTAAATGAATGCTGTTCAGTGGCATACATCTTTTACAGTTCTCAGTAGCAAGAGAAGACGCTGGCATAAAACCCACACAATTGCATTTCTCGCAGTAAGTGGTCAGGTGGCCCCTTCCCCTCTGTATCCATAGATAGGGGAGAAATTCCTTCCTGAGTGATACTGGGGAGCAGATGGCCTTGTGTCAAGATTCACTGACATCGTGATGGGCCTGCTTTCTCCTGCTGGGAACTGGTGAGGAAGAAAGAAGAGTTATTGTCAAATTCCCAACTTGCCCTTTTTGATATAAAGTTCACTTGTAATTTTTTTTTTTTTTACTTCTGTTGCTAATGCATTTTGTTCTCCCAAGTGTGAGAGACCTAGCTTCCTCTGTAGCCTTTAATTAGTTTCTGGATGATGACATCTCTACTGAGAAGCAACTGGTTGTGTCCCTCCAATCTCGGGGGGAGATAAAGGAATCTAATAAAGACATTTGGTATTTCTAGGTGATGTGTTTGACAAGCTTTGTATTAACAAGAAGTCATGTTGAAACTTTTCTCTTTCCCCAGCTGCACTGCCTCACTCGCTCTAGCACTGTGACATTTCACAGGGGGATTAACAGAGCTGCTGCTCTCACTGAGAACTTGTAGTTTAAAACAGACAGACCTGCATCTCTACCCCTCACGCTAGAGGGGAAGGAGCTTCGCCTTGATCTGTTCACCAGCCATAACCTTTATGAGGGATTTAGTGGCAATAAGGTCTTGGAACACAAAATCAATGGATAAGTTTCCTTCGAAAGCAGTGGGACCACCTCCCAGGATTCAAGATTCAAGGTCAGATAATGAGATGTGTCTTCCTCGCAGCAGCCTAGTTATTCCCTAAGATGGTGGTCACAAGGAGTGTAGGAACAACTCAGGTTTTAATTCTGGCATGAGCAATATTGGGACTCTAGCGCTAGAGAGAGGCAGAAACTCTTCTCAGGGCTAATGACCCTCCTTTGCTGAACTCAACTGTGCAGTTATTTGGAGAACAAGAGAAAAATCTCTGGAATTATTTGCACTTTACTGCAGTCAGGGGGTGAGGTGTGGTGAGGACTTCACCACAGCCTTCTTACTGCAGTCAGCATAATTCCCTGCTGCATACAGTTTTATAGCTTGTGTTTGAGTGCATAACTACCAGTGCTTTTAGGCAATTAAGAATTAAAGTGCCAACGACGCCATGAAGGCAGCTGAGAATGTAAGTGAGCTTGGCGCTGTTGGCAGCCGGCAGATTGACAGCTCAGAAATGCAGGTTTCTGCAGAGCTGAGAGCCGAGAGCAGCGACCACCTGGGGACAGGGGCTTAGTCTCTATCTGGTTGACCTCCATCTGACCTGAGTGAGGCAGCCTGGGAGAGAGGAATGATTGTTACCTGAGTATCTCCTAAGGGCAAGAGGAGAACATGAGCAGAATCATGGCTCAGAGTCTAAGAGGTTACCATGACCTACACATACATATTTACATATTTGTTTGCCTGTATTATATCAAGATGTAGAAATACAAACTTCATCCCAGGGTAGAGTAATGGCACAGACTATTACAGCAAAATGTTTTTTCTCTCTATGAGGTGGGTTTCTGAACAGAAGCAAGAACATCCAAGGGGCAGAGTTAGCTAACATCTTCCTGATTTTGCAGACAAATGACCCCTATTGAAAATGCAGTGGGATTACAGAGGTTGAAGTCCTTAGGACTAGAACGGAAGTGTATGTACCTAGAGCATCCCTCTAGCTGAGGCTGGAGCTGCCAGGGGCACCCCCTACCCATGAGTTCTCTGAGCCTGATTGAATGGGGTCTTGTTCTATTTCTATGAAGATCTTTTGGAGATTGTGCAAAAAGTCCATCTAGGGGAGAGAAGCAACTAATGGAGTCTGGTATATGATAGAAGTGGCAGTCACCATTGCATAGCTTATGGTATCTGGTCACTTGAGTTTCATGAACATCACCTGCATTCTTGCTTTGGGAAGGGAAAGTCACAGGAAGGTGCCAGATGCCAAGAGAGCAAAAGCTACAAGGCAACGAAGCCTTGTGGTTGAGCCTCAGAGGATATGGCAAGGCTATGGCTGTTGGGAACTACAGGAATAAGCAATTCCTGGTGAGAAGAAATTAGAAACAGTGGTGTCACAACTCTCTTGCCAGCCCCTGGCTCTGAGGAGAGGATGGATGTGAAGAAACGAGGCATGTCAGGAGATACTGCTGAGCGCTATAAATAAATCCTGGACAGCACATCAGGGTTAGTTTTTACAGCAAACAATTATGCTGTTTACCACGAATTGATTGAACTCTGAATTATCTCAATCACAATAGCATTCATTTGCAGAGTGATTAGTAATTCACTAAGTGCTTTCAATTATACCTACATATTTTATTTGATCCCAAATCCCTGTAGGAAGAGCTTAGGTCTGAGAACAGCCACTTTCAGGCTCAGTGGCTTTGAGAACGTCATTAGCAGGGTAAAACCTCCGTTTCCTGGATTACAAGGAAGAGTAGATGGGAAGCCCTTATTAGGTCTTCAACAAATATTCATTTTCTCCCATGAGGAATAATATTAAAAAGTCATATTTCCTATATTTTTACTTTTGTTCTCTTCTTCGTGAAATCATGTAATGAATTAGATTACTTGACTCCTTTCTCATTGTGACATTATTTCAAGTTTTGAGGATCTTTGGCTTGTGTACATTTTGGCTGTCAGTTTTCAGGGACACCTTATTAAAGAATCTGCAATGTGTCTGACATTCTGCATGGTGGTTTTGGATTAGTTGTGTAACCTCTCCGAGCTTCAGTTTCTCGACTACGCAGTGGGGGATCATGCCTTAGGAGTTCCAGTGAGGATTTACAAGGGAGCAGCAAATGTGGAACACCTGGCAAAGTGCTCAGCATGGGTGTTCGTGTTTCTTCTCTTCCCACCCCATCTCTCCTCCCTTCGTGAACTGGTCCCTAAAGAGCGAGGCCTGGCGGTGGAGGGCAATAAAGCCAGTCATGTACACCCAACCCAAAGCATGCACCGCCGTACATGGAAAACACACACAGCTGGGAAACAGCTGGCTCTGTCTGGATGGCAGGTCCACATCATGATCACCGATATGTCCCTTATGTTTCCATGTTAAAAAGTTGGTGAAGAGACACTTCTTAGTAATTTCTTGTATGTGACCCACATAATGGGGCACTTATGATTATAGGTAGTTGCTGTGAAATTCAATTTTTACCATTATGCCCTGAAGCCAAGAGGCATGGAATGAGGAAAGAATGGTGTGGACTTCACTCTCGTATGTCTCCATCAGGAATGACTAAAACTGGGTCAAGAGGCAGAGCTCATAAAGACTTCCTTCCACATTTCAGTTGATCCTGAAAGGAACAAGTTCCAATCTTCAGAACCACTGGTTTATGACTAATCCCGAATAAATCACTAGGATTTTTTCCCAGGGCTTCAGGATTTTCTAGCAAACATGAAGGGTTTTACTACGGAAGGAGAGAGAAGGAATGAGATGTAACAAGTGACAAAAGGGTTCTGGTGAAGAGAATAATAATCCACCGAGGTTATGCCAGTAAGGAGCATTCCACATTTTCAAGCTCTCATTTGGAATTCTGGATGTCTGTAATCTGACCCTTCCCTTCTTGAAAAGCATGGCAGCAAGCGCATTGCTGGCAAAAGAATGGGGTCCTATTGCACAGCACATCCTAGCCTGGGGCCTGAGTCCTCATTTGAAGATGCTGTTTGTCCTCAGACCATGAGCACATCAGCAGGGGGTGCTGTCCATCCCAACGTCCAAACCAAAACAGTCCCCTACTGCACTAAAAATCTCTATTTCTCTTCATATTGGTCTCTAGAGGTACACATTTTTAGTAACACTAAGAAATGACATTTGAGTAATGCTTTATGTATAAAAAGTGATTTTTTAACATTTTAATCTGATCCACAGAACGTCTATTTTGAGGAGAAAAGATAGGTATTGATATATAATGAATATAATCAGAGACTCAAATGATTACCATGCACTTATACAGCTAGTAACTGTGGAGTGTGGGCTTAAAACCTCGGCTTCTGATATGAAACTTAGGGTTCTTTTTTATTAAAAGAGACCTTAGGGATCCCACAATGCTGGATGTATATTCTATCATACAAATATTTTGGAAGAAAAGAAGGAAGGAAGGAATGAAGGAAGGGAGGGAGGGAGGGAGGAGAAGAATGAGGATTAAATATTTTTGCAAATGTGGGAAGATCCAAAAATATATTTATTAAACTTCCCATCTACTCTTGTGGCAAAGAATAATACCGTATAGGTAGCAATGGGGAGTACTCCCTTTGTTAACTATACCATGGGCATACAGATGTTCTCGTGGGTATGTGAAAGGAACAGGACCTCCTATGTGTGGGTGCATTCAGCAAAACCCAAGGGCCACTGGGTTGGGATCTGCATTGTACTGGACTGAACTCTGTGTGATGAAAACATAGTTGGAATCAGATATGACCTTCATTTAGGTCCCACATTCACCACTTGTTAGCTGGACGACCTTGAACACATTACTAAAATGCTACTAATCCTTAGTTTCTTCATCTGGCATTTGGAATAACAATAGTGCTGGCCCATAGGATTCTTATACAGGATATAATTATCTAGTAATGCATTCAAGATTCATCCCTGCAAAGATTCTAATGCATAGTAGTTGCACAGTGTGTAGGTGTCCACAAATATATAGGTATTGGTGTTTGTTTATTCTTCATGTATATTCCTATGATTCCATGTGCATTTGCTATTTTTCTAATCCATATTATTTCTATTTAAAAAAACACTTTGCAGTGGCTCATGCCTGTAATCCCAGCACTTTGGGAGGCCAAGGTGGGCGGTTCACGAGGTCAGGAGATTGAGACCATCCTGGCTAACATGGTGAAACCCTGTCTCTACTAAAATACAAAAAAAAAAAAAAAAAAAAAATTAGCCGGGTGTGGTGGTAGGTGCCTGTAGTCCCAGCTACTCTGGAGGTTGAGGCAGGAGAATGACATGAACCCGGGAGGCAGAGCTTGCAGTGAGCCTAGATTGCGCCACTGCACTCCAGCCTGGGCAACAGAGCGAGACTCTGTCTCCAAAAAAAACAAAACAAAACAAAATAAACATTGCAATTTTCAGCTGTATGTCCTTGAACAAGTTCCTTGACTCTTCTGAGTATCAGTATCCTCATCTGTAAAGTGTGGGAAATAATTAGGATGACCAATGCATCCCCATTTGCCTGAAATGCTTTTGGTTTTAGCAGTGAAAGTTTTATGTCTCAAGAAACCCTCCAATTCCAGGTAGGCCTGGGCAGTTGGCTGCCTTAGAGAGAATATCTATTTGTGGGGTTCATACAGTGAAAAATAAAATAAAGGTATGATAGCTAAACACCTGTTATACCGCAGGTATTTAATAAATGGTAATTATCAACATCATTATGTTCGCTAACAGTCCTTGGGAGTAATTTAAAGATCTTGAGGAAATTCAGTCATTTCAGTTTATTTGCATTTGCATATAGCCTTGAGAGCACATAGTAATTCATTCGCTCCAAAAATTGTTGAACACAAACGATGCCAGGCATTTTCATGATGTGCTGACCATTTCAATGAACAGGACACCAACAGAGCTTACATTGTCCTTAGGAGAGGCAGACAGTTATGTAGCAAGCCAGGCAGGCTGGGGGTTCTCTTGTAGAAAGGGGGTTTGAGGAAGGCTTCTGTGAGGAGCTGAAATTGAAAGAATTAGACAGAACCAGTGTGAGTAGCAGGAGAAAGGCAAGTGTGAAGGACTGAGTCGAAGGTGGGCTTGAGGCATTTGAAGAGGACAGGTGGCCAGCAGGGTGCGAAAGGGAGAATGCTGTGAGAAGAGCATGCAGAGGGAGGTGGCGTCCAGAGTGTGCAGGGCCTTTGAGACCAAATAAGGAATTTACCTGCATGCTCCATGACACATTCATCTCTCCATTCGGTCTGGATGAGAGAAGGGAAGCCCTAACCACGCACATTCGCCACAGCCTGAATCCCACCTGAACCACTCAGCTGTGCCTAGGCTTTGCTTGGCCCTTGGGAAAAGATGGATTTTTCTCAAAACCAACACCCACATGGTTGCATCTTTCCAACCTTTCCGATCTGGGTTGGACATTCATGCACCAGGCTGTTCTCATAGGCCTTGGTGTCTCTGCGCGTGATCTGGAAGCCAGAAAGGTTAAGAGTGCCCCAGATTTGTCCTGTTAATTATGTAAAGACAAAGGTCCCTAAAGAGGCCTTAGCAGTGAAGCAGCCGTTGCTGTGAGAACTGCCCTGAGGAGATATGGGCATCTCCAGTCTTCAGGACAGGGAAGCTCCACTGCCAGCCAAGGAAGCCATCGGGGATCTGTAGATCTGCATGTGCTGTGCAGTTACCTGGTCCAAGTGGCGTATGTGCATTCTCAGCCCCACAGGACTGCACAGTGCTTAATAAAGCGTCCTAATTTGTATTTAATAGGATATCCACTGTGTGCTAAAAACAGCAAATTGCTATTTATTAATGACATAATTATTAAAACTCAACACCTGGGCAGTGGAAGCTAAACCAAGAGTAGGGAAGTTCCTCAGAATACTGTTTTAATAATTATCTTATTTAATTATTTACACGTTTGAATTAAAATTCAATAAGAGCCAGATTAAACATTAACATAATGTATTAAACGTGGAACTGTATCAAAACAGCATGGCTCCCTTGGCTTCTGTCTTTCTTTCTTCCTAAACATATCCTAACCACTCCTTGGTCTTTCTGTTTCTATAATTGGTATATTTTCTAGATTCAGCTCTCAGAAGCTAGGAGGCACCACATACATGCCTATAGGGAAAAGCCGATGACCTTTTCAAAGGACTCAACCACTCTTAGCAGGTCTAATTTACTATCGGCACATCGGTTTTCACCCCTCTGCTCTTTACCTTTCATGTGGATTCTCAAACTGGGATCTTGCCCAGACCTCCGATCCTCTGATCCCAACTGCTAACGTAATAGTAATATTCTTCCTGGATGTCCCTTATCATCTCACCATCAGCAAGTCTAAGACAGAATTAACCACACTATTGTTCTCCCCAAAAGTAGTTCCCCCTGGAAGGTCTAGGATCTCCCTGTGCAGCCATCCAGATGCTACTGAACAGAATGGCATTCCTGCTTGACCCCATCTCCCTGGTCATCCTCCTAGCAAGCATTTGTGCATTTTTCCTGGGCATTGCTCTCCAATCCATCCCTTGCTTTTCATCTTTTCAGAGCCAACAGTTTAATCCAGGCTTTGAACATCACTGTCTATTGATTTCTGTGACTCCAGTTTCTGTCTATTTTACTCCATCTGACACAGTGTTAACAGATTCTTTTCTTCAAAATAAATTTTTTTAAAAATTACAACATTCTTTTAAAAAAATTCAAATGCTTGCCACTGCCTATAGGATAGAGCTAAAATCTAGGCACTAGGCATTCAGGCCCTTCCATCGTATGGCTCTCATTCACTTCATGATCTTGCATCCCATTTTTCATTGATTCTGTCAAAATTTATGGACTGTCCATTCTGTGTTGACACTGCATATATGTGTTTGCCAAGCACATGCGATACTAAAACTCACTCATTGAGCACTTCACATTGCCTGAAACTGTTCTCAATGCGTTTCATAACTTACTCCTATGTCTTTGAAAGAGTCTTTATGAGGTTCAGACAATTATTAGCTCCATTTTATAAATGTGGAGAGCAAGACACAGGCAGGTGAAGTAACTTGGCCAAAGTTGCCCAGTTAGAACATAGTAAAGCTGGATCTCAGCCCCTGCTCTGCATTGCCTCTTATAGTCAGTAGACATTGTACTTCCTCAGTTCATGAATTTCTGCCTTCCCATCTGTGCCCATGCAATTCTGTCCCATTTGAAACAGCTTCACTTTTTCTGCCTAGATGCCTATTTCTCATTCATTGATACTTAAAATAAACTCCAATTTGAGGTGAAGCCATCTCTGATACTCTCGCTAGCTGTTATCCTCCCTCCTAGTAACTCATAGCACTTAAAGTTTGTACTATTCATTCACATTCAATCATACATAGTTTTCCAATGTATTTTGCCTTATTATTCAACTCTCTGGAATGTTTATATGCCCTGTTTCCCGAAACAGATTGTAAGTTCACAGGCGGCCAGGCAAATTGGTATGTGTCTGCGTGTTCTTCATATACCTAGCACACCATTGTGTAACAGTAGGTGTTCACAAAATGTTCATTGAATGACTTTTGGCCGAGCCTCTAAAGCGAGAGTCTCCAAACCTCAGGCCATGTACTGGTAATGCTCTGTTGCCTGTTAGGAACCAGGCCGCACAGCAGGAGATGAGTGGCTGGTGGGTGAGTGAGTGAAGCCTTCTTTTGTATTTACAGCCACTCCCCATTGCTGGCAATACCGCCTGAGCTCTGCCCCCTGTCAGATCAGTGGCAGCATTAGATAGGAGCATGAACCCTTATTGTGAACTGCCCATGCGAGGGATGTAGGTTGTGCACTCCTTGTGAAAATCTAATGCCTGATGATCTGTCACTATCTCCCATCACCCCCAGATGGGACCCTCTAGTTGCAGGAAAACAAGCTCAGGGTTTCCACTGATTCTACATTATGGTGAATTGTATAATTATTTCATTATATATTGCAATATGACAATGTAATAATAATAGAAATACAATGCATAATAAATGTAATGTGCTTGAATCATCCTGAAACCATTCCTTCCCCCATCCCCAGTTCATGAAAAAAATTATCTTCCATGAAACCTGTTGCTGGTGCCAACAAGGTTGGGGACTACTCCTCTAAAGTAGACTTCTTCCATTAACAATTATGCCTGGCCATAAAATGTCTTACTAACAGTGCTTGCCTTATATTGTCTCCTTTGCCTTGGATATCTTTCTTCCTTTTCTCTCCAGATATGATTAATTTTTACTTACTCCTAGGGCTTAACTTAGGTATCACATATCTAAAAAGCCTCTTGTGACATCCATGTCAAGGTTGGCTTAGATGTCTATTGTCTGTGTCCCCATAACACCTGATTCACCATTCTGTGTCACCGTGCATTAGAATATTAGGCTTCTGCATCTGTTTTTATATCTTGAGGCTGTGAACTCCTTGAGGAAAAGGATGGTATCTTATTTAGTTTATGTCTCTAGTGCTTAGCACAGTGCTGGTGTATGGAAAGTCATCAGTGAATATTGAAGAAGGAGTGAATGAATGAAAATAAGCAAAAACAATCCTAGTATGTTTCTAACAGTCTGAATGATCACTTCGAATGATGGGAAGTCAGATACAGAATGTATCCATGGAAACAATGTAAAAATACAAGTAGCCCTATCTCATATTTGGTCAGAAGCTTCCTTATGAGGATGGCTTAGCTAAAACCACAGTGCACCTTAATCAATTCAATGTAGTCTTGAATACTGACAATGAGAAGTTGCCACCTAGAAAATCATATTTTGACTCCCATAGCATCTTAGGCGTATGCCAATTTGTTTTTGATCATTGGGATTGCTCCCCTGGTCAAACCACCTCATCTCTTTGCCGTGAATGGTCTGTCTTTCTCACTCACCCAGGGGCAGTTTGCCTCCTTCAAACTGTATTCTTAGGCAGAATTTAAAGGACAGCAAGCACTTCTCCAACTTCTACCTCATGAGTTGGATATTTTCCAGTTATTAGTGGGGGGAGACAATTCTAGATGATTCTTCCAAGCATGAGGTGCAATTGTCTCATTTAATATACTTACTGCACTGACAGCTCTGGCCCAAACCACCTTCTATCCTACTTGGGGACTGTCCATTGTTCTCTAGTGTATGATTAGCAGATTAGCTATCATGTAGGAAGCCAGGAAAATGAACTCACGGTAAGCCCTTCCAAAGCAAGAGTAATTCATTACCCGGCCTGATTTCCACTTAAAATGTACTTTAAGTACACTTCCAACTACAAACCCTAAATCACCCTGTGTTCACAAAGTCCATCATTTTTTATTTTATTGCATGGCGTTGGCGTGACATAATCCCTTGCAGAGCTTCTCGGAGTGCTTTACAGATCAATAAATTACTTACCTGCACAGTTGAAGCAGTGTCTGCAAGGCCAGCACAGACATTCTGCAGGCAGCCTGTCCTCCAGGAAGCAAGCAAGGCTGTGCGGGTGCCAAAAGTGAGGAGGGGCAGGGCCCAGCAGATGTATGGATTGGTGTTGGGGGGTGGAGGGGGAGGCGGCTGGTGTGTGAGATGCGAATGCTCTAGTTAAAACTCTGTGAATAAAACACATCGAAGTGTCTGTTTTTGCAATGATCAGTTTAAATGATTCCAGAACTAAGAGAATTTAGAAGTTTGTACCCTTCAGGCAGTCAGCAAATCAAATGCTCAGTCATTAACTCATCAATTACCTTTCTGTCCTGGAAGGCTCGATGTAGCTTTTAAAATGACACAGCCATAAATTGCAATGTTATGGCGTAAAAGTCCCAGATTATAGAGCTAGTGTTCTGTCTCCTCCAACCCTTGTCCATGTCCGCTCTCCATTATTTCTGTCCCACCAAATGCTTATGGGAGTGCAATTAAGTGTGTGTGTGTGTGTGTGTGTGTGTGTGTGTGTGCGCGCGCGCGCGCGTGTACGCATGTGTGGAGACACACGCACTGCCTCTCTATCTGAAGCTCAATGAGGATGGAAATCTAAAAATGATTAACTGGTGCTTACTCTGTGTAACATCCCCTAGTTAGGACAGCAAAAACTTAAAAAATTAAGTGGGGATCTTGTTTAATATCTTATATTAATATAATTTATAGTATAAAAGGAAAGGTGGGGCACATGTTACATAGGAGTTTACTTTAAATGCCACACAGGAGACACTACAGTGCTGTGGAATCCCCAGGAAGGAGAGGTCATATCCTCTTGAGGATCACCTGGACAGCCTTATCAAAGGGGTGGTAATTCTTTCAGATCTTGAACAATGTTAACAGATGTGGATAGGCACAGAGAAGGGTGTGAGCACTGAAGTCAGCAACAAGGGCATGGGGATAAGGAGACAGCTCAGTGCAGCACAGATAAGTACAGCACATGCTTATTAATGATGAACGTTTCAGTTGGGTGGATGCAGGACATACATGGAAGGTAACACTGGAGGAGACAAGGGGAAGAAGGCTAAGATATCTTGATAGTACCCCCTTTTCATGAAGGAAAAGATCCAACACAACTAGGAATGAGTGAGTAATGGTTCAAGTAGAGGAAAGACCAGCATTAAAATTTGCAAACTCATCCGATTTGAGTGTGAGGGCGCTACTCTGACCTTGCAACAAGCAATAAAGTCATCGCGCAGCTTCCCTGGGATCTCCAGCAGGCCAGATCACATTGTAAGCCAGGTGGATGGTGTGCTCTAGAATTGCACAGCATGGTGGCTCTGAGGAGTCCTTATTCAAGGCAAGAATATAACATGAAGAAACAGAAGAGTGCTGGGTGGAGGGGACACTTAACTTGCCAAGAACTAAGAAGTCAAAACCAGCATCAGTAGGATTGAAAGAATATCTGCCAATGACCAGCTCTGAGGTTGTTATGGACAGGTTGCACACAGGTTGGGAAGGTGGTTCCCTTGAATAACCATTTTGACTCAATTCTGTAAATATTTGTTGAGCTCTTAGTGTGGATACAAATGTAAGTAACACATCGTTCAGGTCATCAGAAAGTTCATGGCCTAGTGGGTGATGCTAAGCACATAACCATAGCATAGTGAAATAAGTGTCTAGAATTGGAGTTTGGGAGCTCAATAAATGGCATCTTTACTCCATTCACTTGAATGCTAAAACACATAAGACAGATAAGTAGACACATGGAACCAAGTATCACATGTTTATTAGTAGTAAAGCTGAGACTGGAGAATTAGGCTCAGATGTGCAGCAACGATGAGGTTCCATGACTGGACCCCAGAAAGAAACAGGCACACACATGCAATGGCTGGATGTTCTGCAGGCCCTATCCAGTCCGTGTGCATCGCTGCTTCTGAAAATAAGCACGTAGAGGAACACAACATAATGTAAGCTTCAGAAGGTTCCCAAATAGACTGAAGGAAGTAGACATCCTATCTCCAACTTGACCTATTAGAAAGAACCCCTTCCCTCCCTAGGGGGAGTCATTTAGTGGAGAAAGGAGAGAGAGAGAGAAAGGAGAGAGAGAGAGAGAGAAAGAAAGAAAGAGAGAGGTTGTAGCTAACTGAGGTTTTATTCGATTCCCCACCAGGTGTATAGAATGTGCTCTGGGCACATGGATGAAGAAGCAGCAATTTGAGGTGTCCAAAAGGGCAGAGAAGTGTAGAGGGTAGGGAAAGTTTCAACAAAGAAAGTGGCATTTGCTTTGGGCCTTAAGGATGGTGGAGAGTGCACTTTGGGAGGCTGAGGCTGGTGAATTGCTTGAGCTCAGGAGTTTGAGACCAGTCTGGGCACATGGCAAAACCTTGTCTCTATAAAAAAAATTGAAAATTAACCAGGAATGGTGGCACGTGCCTGCAGCCCCAGCTACTTGGACTGAGGTGGGATTGCGTGAGCACGGGAGGCCAAGGCTTCAGTGAGCCATATTTGTACCCCTGCACTCCAGCCTGGGTGACAAAGTAGGACCCTGTCTCAAAATAAAAATAAAAATGAGGATGGTTGGGAGTTGTCCAGGAAGGATATAAGGAGCAATATGGACCCAAATCCTTAATGCCCAGACAGGGCATGATGTTCTGGAGACAACAAGGGAGTCAGCAGAGGTGGGATCACGGGGATGGCCATGGAAATGTAGGCTGATGCTTGATTCTGCATGGCCTCATGCCTAGAAGGAGTCGAGCTATGACCAGGTGGCCATGGGGAGCCAGTGGCGCTGTTTAGACAGAGATGTGATATGGTCAGAATTGCATTCTTTCAAGACGTTGCTGAATTCAGTGTGGAGGATGGCTCGTGGATATGTGTTGGAGGTGGGTGGGGGTGAGTAGATACAGGAAGAGGGTGGAGGCTAGGAGAATAGCTATTGCAGTGTTGCAGTAGAATTTATTCCCATTCGGACTCCCTGACTTTGTATTTAAATAAAAGAAAATCAAAGCTAAATTCAAGGTTAGACTTTTTTTGATACTTAACGTAATTCCTCTAATTTCTCATCATTAACTTACTATAGTCCATATATTTTACTTTCTGGGCTGTTCTGCCAACTACCATGTGAAGACAACTAAGAAATGTTTCAGCAGGATTTTTATTTTCATTCTGTCTTGTCTCCACAGTGTCTCCCAAAATTGTAGAGATTTCTTCAGATATCTCCATTAATGAAGGAAACAATATCAGCCTCACCTGCATAGCAACGGGTAGACCAGAGCCTACAGTCACTTGGAGACACATCTCCCCCAAAGGTAAGAGAACAGTTTGGTGCATTGCATCAGGAGGATAAATTGGGGAATTTGGGGCCCTTGGTATGAGGTTATAGGTGCTGATACCTCCTCCAAAGGAGTCTACGTTTTTGATGGCTTGATGGTAATATACTCATCACTCTGCAGAAAACACTGATGTTCTCTGCAAAACAGGCATATCCTCTAAGATTTCAGAATCCATACCTCAGTATCTCTCCAGTCCCTTGGAAATTAACCCCTGTTGTCTCCGGGTGAAATGGCGGTAAGGTGTTCTGGGTGGACGTTACGTGTTGTTTGATGACGGAACAAAGCTTCAGTGGCAGTTGTTCAGCTGGTTGTTTTAAAAGCGAGAAAACACATAATGGTGGGTAGGCTTTAAATGGCCACATTCCTAAAAGGAGACTGTCCAAGTCTGTGCCTCTGCAGCCTTGCCAGAAATCTGCTCACGAGCTGTTTCTGTGGTTTTGTTGTTGTTTTACTCTGATTGATCCTAGAGAACAAATATAACTTAATATGTGACTAAATTGCAAAAATTTACTTTATCTGAAGCTCAGATGTTATGTAGACCAAAGTGTTGTTTTGTGCTTTCATGGATTGAACATTAAAACCTTTAGAATTTGAGACAAGATGTCATTTATTATTAAGCTACCTTTTATTTGGGAACCAAAAAGATAAAAATATTTCATTCTTAAATATTTATTGAGTGCTTGCAATAATCCAGCCTCTCTTCCAGGCACTGAGGGTTACAGCAATAAGCCAAAGAGGTGAAGTTTTCACTGTCATGAGCTCACATTCTCATGAGACAGATGATGAAAAAAGAGTATGCAATATAACAGGTGGTATTAAGGGTGAGAAAATAGAACAGGATGTGTTGACAGAATGACAAGAGCTTTCTTCAGAGAAGGGCTCTGAAAAGAAGATATTTGTGCAGAGATATGAATAGTGGTCCTTAATTGTGTTGCTTATTGCTGATTAATGTGAAATGTGTGTATGTGATTATGGATGTATATATATGCAGGTGTGCACAGATGGATGAAAGTGTGTGATTGGCATGAAAAACGCATATTGGGGGTGCTTTTGGTCTCAACTGCCATGGAAGGGAAAAGTGGGAAACAGAGTTGGGCAGGTTGGAAGCTGGCTTGTGATGCAGTGCAGTGGGACATCTCGGCTGAGCCTATGGGGAGCTCTGAAGCTCGGATTGCCCTTCAGAAGGTTCCCTTATTGAGGTGATGGAGCTAGTCCTCTACACTGGCACAGCAGCCCAAATATAGGCTGATCCCCAAACAGGTGTGACTGCGGGCCAGGTGTCTCTCTTCACATGAGACACAGGCGGCGGACCACCGAGGGCCGTCCACCAGCAGCACGTCCTTCTGTGAGGCTCCAGAAGGTGGCTGTGCATGACAGTGTCCACTATACTTCAACATTTTAATAAATCAGAGTAAGACTATGAAAGGGCCCCAAATACCAAATTCCAGACAGTGACAGTTGGCCCTGATGAATGTTCTCAGAGAAGGTGTGACATTTTCAGTTGTGTGTGACCTGAATTCCTGGGAGCTGTCCTGGGCCACCATTCTTGACACTATCGCTGTGAACAAGGGGGCTGTGAAAGCTAGTCACATGTCTGCCAATCTCTCCATTTGAAATGACCTCACATGTGGACTGGCCCAAAATCGGGGAGGAAGCTTCAGTTGGGCATGAGATCATTAGTGATGGAGAATGGCCCTGGGCCCTTCTGAAGGAGAGGTCATTCAGACAGATGCACGCTAAGTCTGCAGTGTGCACCATTCATCACAGCCTGATGTGCGTCCCCAGTGCTAGCGGATGCCAGCCCAGTCTGTGCCTTTGGAGTCTGCAGAACATTTATTATCAGGGTAGGCTTCCTGTGCCTGATGTCAAGAGGCTCTGTCTAGTGTTTGATGTCTCTTCTCCTTCCCTCCTCTGGCCAGTTCTTTGTCCTTTTCTGGGTGTTTCTTCCCCTGCTTCTCCTGCATGCATCTGCTTTTTGTCCTACCGTTTTATGCCTATAACTTCCCTGTAAGTTATTTTTGTTGTTGTTCTATGCTTTGACTTTCTCTTGCAGCCTCTGAAATGTTTCTGCTTTGATTTCATTCTTTTCCACATTCTCTCTCCCCTCCTTGCAATTGTTTGTTGTCTTCCCCTCTGATGTTTGGGCCTCTTGGGTTTGCCTGGCTGATGTTCACAAGGCTATGTTAGAGTCTTTTGTCTCCCTTTTTGTGGCCATGGAACAGATTCATTTCCCCAGGGAACTTTTGCTTGAGCCTGAGCCAGGTGTCCCATTTTACTGAGGTTTTAGCTGCTATGGAAACAGAAGATGGATCAAGGAAAGAGAAGCAGGACAATCAGAATCTACCTGTGGATTAATTTACATGAACAGCAATTTCCGGATCTCAGGTCCAGTTTAGCTATCCCAGATTCAAACTGATGAGACATGCCAAGCAATAACAAATCACCTCGGAACTCACCAGGGTGCCTCCCAGTGACTGATTATTTGGAGATCAGAGATGTCACTGGACTGCGCCCAATATGAACTGAAGCTGGAGACCCTCAGCAGTCAGGCCTTCATCTTTCCCCAGTAGTATTTCCTAAAGGAGGTTTATGCTAAATAAACCAGGACGGGCTTGGGGTTCCTTGGAGAAGAAGATGTGTACCTTAGCAGAGGCTCCAAAGAAAGAGTTCTGTTGTCATCTTTTATGTCATTCTTCAAGGGTAGATCACATTTCCATCAAGATCTTTCTTACATGTGAACCCGCCAAATCCCTGGATGAAGAGCTGATCAGGGCTAAGCTCTTTCCGCAACCCTGATGACTTCATTGCATTTTTTCTCTCCAGATTAATTTGTTTGTTCTGTACATGTCTTAAAAGTCCTTTTTTCCTTCATTATCACTCATGTGGTGTTGCTTGTGATAAACTTATATAAATCTCTTTAGATTGTGTATGTCTAGTCTTGACTACCATGTGGAAAGGAGTACAGAAATGTTAAGGACTTTTTTAGACGTGGCTCATACACTTTGATATAGGGCAGCTTAGGAGTGACCATCAGGTGGAAAAGGAGATGGAGGGCCCTGTGTAGTATTTTATATCAGATGGAGAAAATGTCAGTTGTCCATTTCCAGTACAGAGAGGGAGGTAGGGCCTACAAGGCCACCTCTTGGCACTTTCATTGATTGTTTGAAATAATTTCCATATATCATTACTGGCATTATGCCTTTGTAGTTCCCTTCCTGAATTTATCAGAATTCAAAGAGGAAGTGCACTAACTTTTTTTTTTATTAATTATAATTATACTTTAAGTTCTAGCGTTACATGTGCACAATGTGCAGGTTTGTTACATATGTATATATGTGTCATGTTGGTGTGCTACACCCATTAACTTGTCATTTACATTAGGTATATCTCCTAATGCTATCCCTCCCCCCTCCCCCTCCCCCCTCCCGACAATAGGCTCCGGTGTGTGATGTTCCCCTTCCTGTGTCCAAGTGATCTCATTGTTCAACTCCCACCTATGAGTGAGAACATGAGGTGTTTGGTTTTCTGTTCTTGCGATAGTTTGCTGAGAATGATGGTTTCCAGCTGCATCCATGTCCCTACAAAGGACACGAACTCATCCTTTTTTGTGGCTGCATAGTATTCCATGGTGTATATGTGCCACATTTTCTTAATCCAGTCTGTCACTGATGGACATTTGGGTTGGTTCCAAGTCTTTGCTATTGTGAATAGTGCTACAATAAACATATGTGTGCATGCATCTTTATAGCAGCATGAATTATAATCCTTTGGATATATACCCAGCAGTGGGATGGCTGGGTCATATGGTATTTCTAGTTCTAGATCCTTGAGGAATCGCCACCTGTTTTCCACAATGGTTGAACTAGTTTACAATCCCACCAATAGTGTAAAAGTGTTCCTATTTCTCCACATCCTCTCCAGCACCTGTTGTTTCCTGATTTTTTAATGATTGCCATCCTAACTGGTATGAGATGGTATCTCATTGTGGTTTTGATTTGCATTTCTCTGATGGCGAGTGGTGATGAGCATTTTTTCATGTGTCTGTTGGCTGTATGAATGTCTTCTTTTAAGAAGTGTCTGTTCATATCCTTTGCCCACTTTTTGATGGGGTTGTTTGTTTTTTGTGTGTTAATTTGTTTGAGTTCTTTGTAGGTTCTGGATATTAGCCCTTTGTCAGATGAGTAGATTGCAAAAATTTTCTCCCATTCTGTAGGTTGCCTGTTCACTCTGATGGTAGTTTCTTTTGCTGTGTAGAAGCTCTTCAGTTTAATTAGATCCCATTTGTCAATTTTGGCTTTTGTTGCCGTTGCTTTTGGTGTTTTAGACATGAAGTCCTTGCCCATGCCTATGTCCTGAATGGTATTACCTAGGTTTTCTTCCAGGGTTTTTAGGATTTTAGGTCTAACATTTAAGTCTCTAATCCATCTTGAATTAATTTTCATATCAGGAGTAAGGAAAGGATCCAGTTTCAGCTTTCTACTTATGGCTAGCCAATTTTCCCAGCACCATTTATTAAATAGGGAATCCTTTCCCCATTTCTTGTTTTTGTCAGGTTTGTCAAAGATCAGATGGTTGTAGATGTGTGGTATTATTTCTGAGGGCTCTGTTCTGTTCCATTGGTCTGTATCTCTGTTTTGGTACTAGTACCATGCTATTTCAGTTACTGTAGCCTTGTAGTATAGTTTGAAGTCAGGTAGCGTGATGCCTCCAGCTTTGTTCTTTTGGCTTAGGATTGTCGTGGCAATGCGGGCTCTTTTTTGGTTCCATATGAACTTTAAAGCAGTTTTTTTCCAATTCGGTGAAGAAAGTCATTGGTAGCTTAATGGGGATGGCAATGAATCTATAAATTACCTTGGACAGTATGGCCGTTTTCACAATACTGATTCTTTCTATCCATGAGCATGGTATGTTCTTCCATTTGTTTGTGTCCTCTTTTATTTCACTGAGCAGTAGTTTGTAGTTCTCCTTGAAGAGGTCCTTTACATCCCTTTTAAGTTGGATTCCTAAGTAATTTATTCTCTTTGAAGCTATTGTGAATGGAAGTTCATTCATGATTTGGCTCTCTGTTTGTCTGTTACTGGTGTATAAGAATGCTTGTGATTTTTGCACATTGATTTTGTATCCTGAGACTTTGCTGAAGTTGCTTATCAGCTTAAGGAGATTTTGGGCTGAGACAATGGGGTTTTCTAAATATACAATCATGTCATCTGCAAACCAGGACAATTTGACTTCTTCTTTTCCAAACTGGATACCCTTGATTTCTTTCTCTTGCCTGATTGCCCTAGCCAGAACTTCCAACACTATGTTGAATAGGAGTGGTGAGAGAGGCCATCCCTGTCTTGTGCCAGTTAACTTTTTGCAGATTCCTGCCCTGACTCTGCACACCTGTTTTGAGATGGGCATATGTTGTCTGCATCTGCAGAGACCTTGGTCTTTTAAGGAGGAAGAGCCCCCATCTACTATCACTAGCAGGAGCCATCTCTATCCGCATAAAGGCTTATTGACCCCAAGCTGGAGTCCTTGTAAGTGCTAGCATAGGGTACTAGGTGCATTGGCACCATCGGTGGAACCCCAACCTTCTGTAGGTAGAAAAAAGGAACAGGGCAGCCAATTGCCCACTGTGCCTGGTGTCATGACTCTGTGCTTTGCCCTTTGTCTACATCCATACCTTCAAGAATGTGTTTTTTAGCACAGCCCTTAAACTCTCAGCTTTCTGTCTCCACTAGAACAACGTTAATGCTATCTGGTTCTCCTGAGTCTTTGCTAAGTAAATGGAAACATGATCTCTTTCAATATACCCCAAAAGATGCTGTGTAGGACCTTACTCTTCATAGAAAAGCATTCTGAAAGCCTTATTGTTATGTTACTGGTTTCTATTGGATTGTAAGAGCTTTAAAGACAAGGCTAGGATTCCTACATTGCCACATTCCTGGGATCCCAAAATGAAACTCAGGTGAAGGAGTGAGTCTCGTTACTGTGGGTGTCACTATCCCTTTGCAGTCAGGGATCACTGAGTGTCCTAATGGGGCTCCCCTCTTGGGTGCACTTACCTTTACCTTTCTGTCATCAAACAAGACACTGACAATAAAAACCTCATCTAGGCTACCCAGAGAACATGTTATACTGAGATATTGGTAGGGGGGTTCAGCAAAGCCCTGTGAGCTGTTCACAGAAATGTCCTCATTTCCAGTTTATTTGCAATGTTCCTGTCCCATGAACTCTTTGAGATTAGAGTTTGCATCTCACTTCTCTTTGATTTTCTTTCTAGCACAATGCCTAGCATCTAGGAAGTATTTAAGAAATATTGGTCAGTTCAGTGAACAAGCACTGATATTTGCCAATGCCCCAAAGGGGCATGCCTGTTCTCCCAGTTCAAAGACTATCTCGATCCTTGAGGAGTTCTCCTTCACTTTGATGTTGGCATGGAGACCTGGAGTGTTTCCTGCTGGAGAGTCTCCAGGACATTTTCTGTGTTCTTCACAGGATCTCCAAGCCTTTTCTGAAGTCCCCTTGAGGGGACCCTGCTGTGGCAGGACTTGACTTGTCCTTGAAGAAGAAACTCCTTTTCAAGTTTCCTTTTGCAAGAAGAGAGAAGGCTCACAGGTGACTTGGACAGTGGTTCATCCATGAGCTCCCTTCTGCTGTCATGGCTGACTCATTGCAATCTCTCTTCATCTGGCCCTTCTAGTGGGCATCTGGCCCTTTTGGTGCCTTGCTGTTCCAAGTATTTTGTGTCTAAACCCCGGATGACTCCCAGCCATGATTTCCTAAGGCAATCCCGATATCACAAGGGGGATTAGTTCAACTGTATGTGAAAATTTGCCATTTCTTATAGGTTAACCAAAGAAAAAAGAAAAGAAAAAAATCAATCAGTAGAAAAAAGAAAAGTATTTTAAATTCAGTTCCACTCTTGTGCGTCTTCTGTCTCTCTCTCTCTCTCTCTCTCCTCCCTCTCTCTCTCTCAGGGTGTGTGTGTGTATGTGTGTGTGTGTGTGTGTGTCTTTCTCAGGTTCTCTCTTTCTCTCTTTTTCCTTCCCTCTCTCTCCCTCCTGGTGTATGAATTAAGGTGGATTAGAGATCAAAAGAGATCTTCCCTAGGGTCACATAAAGACCCTGGGAGCAGAATTAGAGCAGAGCCTTAAGGTCTATTGGATTCCAAACCAAGTCCTTGCTCTGCAAGCCTTTCTCTTTACCCAACATGAAGTGCGTACATCTGCATGCCCTACTCTCCATACCGGCAGGGCTCAGTAACCTTCCTCAGCTGCCAGATCTCTTCCTTCCCACCTCAGTTCTCTTATTCTACTTGAAGAGGTCCAGTGGACATTTGGCTGCTCTGTTCCTTTTAAAAGGCACCAAGTTGATGAGGGCAAAGTGACCCTTGGATAAGAGCTCTTCTCCTGGCCAATGCCTTGAGCCCCATGCTCCCTCTCCCCTCCCCCAATACCCTCACCCCACCATACATCCACCTATTTTCCTATTTGTCAGCACTGACAAGGCCTTCTCCCCAGCCAAGCAGGACACTAAAGGACTAATTGGCACTAGAGGTATCACAGCTTGAGTTCAACCAGAGCTGGCAGGCTCCATGACTCCAGTGACAGCTCTGTGAAAAAGTGTCAGGAGCAGAGCTCTGGCGTGCCATCGGCTGACTGCAGCACCCTGGCACTAATGAGCAGCCTGTCAGCACCAGCATCCGGGGCCCCATGTGGCACTGAGATCATTCGAATGGCAGAGGAGAAAGACTTCCTCAGCAAAGAGGAGCTGGGGAGGGGAGAAGAGGACAAAACGGAACTAACGATGTCACCTTACCCACAGAGGGCAACCACCCAACACAAAAGGACTGAGAAGAAAAAGGGAGAAAGAGAGAAAGCAAAAGGTTTTTAAAAATCCATCTATGCCAATTCTAGACAACTCTTGGAATCTCCTTTTGGTTGGGTTGCCCTGTCAGTAATCAATATGGACTGTAAATCCTTGCAATAATTCAAGAAGGGGCCTCAGTGATTAAATTAACTCTTTAGTCTTGGCTGTGCTGTGAAATCTGGAAGTCACCCAAGTCCCTGGGAGACAGGGACCTAGGGAGTACGACAAGACTGGAGATCTTCGTCTTTTTGCTATTTGTCAGGGCAGGTTCTCTACCTAGGGTATCTCCTGCAGTGCCAGCTGCCTGCCTGTCTTCTGCTAGAGTATCAGAATCCAGAAGAGGCAATTAATAGAAAGAGTTTTCCCTCTGTTATTCCTTCCCAGAGGGAGGTAGGGGAACTAGTCAGTGTGTCTACTCTGTATCTGCTTCCTGAGGCCAAGTATGATTTATCCATCTTGTTCATTCTTCTGCTTCAGGACCAGAACTGGGCCTTCAGGTCTGAGCATTAAGCAATGCCTGGCTCTTCTCTGAGGCTTCGGCTACTAACAATGACTGCATTTCCATGAGCGAAGGCAGCAATGTGTCTGAAAGAGATAGGCTTTGAAGGCAGGTCCAAGGGGATTTGTATTCCCTTGCACTACTCACTGGCTGCGTCATGCTAGGGTAGTGATAAACCTCTCTGAAGATGTGCCTCTTTATTAATTTCATTCTTGCTTCTTGGAATGAACCCTAGCATTTTCATGATTTGGTTCTAGACCTCGTTTGCTCCACACACCACAGTCACACCAACAACTTGACTTTTTCTGCATACTAGATGTCTTCGCCTTTGCACAGCCCATTTGTTCTCCTTCCATCATCCCCCCTACTTCTTTTGGTTTGAGTTCTACCCGTGTTTCAAGACCATACCCAAATGCTACCAGTTTGAAGGCCCCTTGTGACTTTCTTTAGGCAGGCTGATTCACCCATTTCTTTGAGATCCCACAGCACTTTGCATCCTTTTCCAATTGTGGCACCTCTTACAGGTACTCAGAGGCCTCTGATTACTCCTGTCATGCTAGGGATCATGGCAGCCAGGGACCGCCCTAACACCATTTTGTTTTATTTTTAGTGTCTGATAAAGCACCAGTTGTTTTGGGGTCTTGTAAATGACTGTGGAATGAGGAAATATCTGATACTGTAGATGTAATTTTCAGTCCCTTTCTAAAATTAAGTCTCTCTTAATTTAATGTGTATATTATAGTATTAAATGTAATATAATATAATGTATCTCTTTGCATCAGTTTTGACTGTGGATCCTCTCATATTTCCCAAGCCAATCAAGGGAATTCATAAGAAAAGGCCCTCCCCCACACTGTCTTCCTCATCTGTACTCAAGTCTGAGCTTTAGACTCTATGAAATAGAGATAATAATACCTTCCCACATGGATATGGCAAGGATTAAACATGTGCACCAGCGGAAAGCTCCTGGCCTCATAACAACGCATAGTATGTGTCCAATAATGATAGCTTGCAGACCTTTAGCCAGCCCCCTCCTCTTCACTCACACCCATGAGAAAAGAACAGAAGGGAAGGAAACTCAAGTTATTTTTTTCTGAAAAGATTGAATCTTTATAAAAACTCAACTCAGTCCATTGCCAGAATGGATAGATATTCAAAGGTGCTTAATCAGCACCACTCTCGTCTCCACCATTTTCTAATTAACATAGGTGCTTGATTAAAATTCCCAGTACCCAAGAAGCTATCCCAGGAGGGCCAAGTAATTGCCATTGCAAAAGATATTACAGTAGTCACTGATGGTGGGAGAACAAAAAATAATTGCATCATAATGGAAAGTGGCCAGCTTCCTGTTCAGAGTAGCTGTGAAACATACAGCATTAGGTCCAATCTATGCAGGAAAAAAAGCGATTAATTATCACCAAGATAAACCAGTGGCACAACCTCCAGTTGGGGAAAAGTGTCCAGAAACTCCTTATGCAAGTGGTTTAAACACAGACAGGCAGACCAAGGTGGGAGAGAAAAAAACCAGGAAGACATTTATAGATCATTCTTTAACTCTGTCATTCTCTTTAACTGTAAAATTACTGCTAGATAGATGCAGTTAGGGTAAAATTTGCCAGTGTCAATAAGGGTTTTTGTAAGTTTAATATTTATGATCTGGTTTAAAGCATTATTATAGCTGTGTAACTTCCTACTTCAAAGAAGAGAGAAATCATAAAAAGACTAGTGGGGAAATTAATGAGTTCAATGTGCTGAATTGAGAACATATGAAATCAAGCCTCATTCTAGAAACCGAGGGCAGGAGTGCAAACCACAGACACTGTTTGTGGTTTTACCCAATTATTTTAAAACCCTTGAAAAATATTGTAGAATCAGATGTCTGCTGAATTCAGACATTGCTAACAGCGTCCTCCCCCACACTCTCCAGAGGCTTAAGCTATTTATGCCTATACTTGGTGACCGTTACCATGCAGAACTGTTTTGATGGAACAAATAAAGGAAACATAATAGCAAGGAGATTGTATCATCCTCCCCACAGAAGCCAACCAGCCATAGCTCAGTGAGATGCAAAGTCTCATTAAAATGGTAGCCCCTACAGGGCAGGAGACCCCATCTCTCAACCAGTGCCCATAAGAGTCAGCACCCCGGGGAGTATGAGAAGGTCCTTAGTGGGACGTCTCACTGCCCGTCACAACCAGGGGACCTCCTCGAGTCATACTGCTGTAGACCAGCTACAGGCTTGGGGAGTTTCTTGTATAGGGCCCTCCAAGCACTGCCAGGCAAGCTCGGAGAAACTTTCCAATGAAAATGTCCTTATCACTAGGTCCTCAGGTGTATTGTTCTGACTTTGTGCCTACTTTTTGATCCTGAGTCTTGTTTTGACCTGTGACGACTGCCTTTCTCCTGGAGTCTAAATAGCAGCAGAGGCAGTATCATTCAATCATAACAGTAGCTAACAGTTGGCGGATGCGTAAGAGTGTGGGGGGCTCTCTTCTAAAAACATTTACGCATAGTAATATCTATTCTTCACAACTAGGCGAGACAGATCTTCTTATTAGCCCACCTTATCAATGAGAAAACTTAATATGTTTTCCCATTTGAATGAGGCTTAGGGAGATCAGGCTAATGGGTCCAGGTCACACAGCACCACATTGCAGACGTGGGTTCCAAGCCAGGCCGTCGGTCTGTCCCCAGAGTGCAGGGGCTTCGTTGCTGTGCTGGGTAGTGTAGTTCTCAAAGAGCAGTCTCTGGACCATTGCATCAACCAGCATCACCTAGTTCATGCCCCAGCCTTACCAAATTAGAGATATAAGGGTGGGGTCCAGAAGCCTGATTTTGACAAATCCTCCAGGTGATTGTGGTGCACGCTCAAGTTTGAGAACTGCTGCTGTGTAAATGTGCTCTGTGCCCAGCAGTCTTCTTCATCAGCATTATGTTACTTAATTCTCATGGAGGTCCAAATAAGTAGGCATTATTTTTATTTCAGAGATGAAGACATGAAAATCAGGGGGCAGGAGGAGGAATTTGCCCACAAATACTAAGTAGCAAAGGTGAAATTCAAATCCAAGTCTTTTTGACTCAAAAATCCATATTGTTTAATGTATATTGATTTCCTGCTTGATTTGTAGCCCACTGCTTCATCTTGCTCTCTGGGGCATGTCTATTCTCTGGTTTCATCCCACCTCCCAGCTTGGGGGACCCAATCCTTGGGTTGTGCACACTCACAGCATTCTTACAAATTTACCCGCACCTATGTCCTCGCGCTGGACTCCAGGCTCTGCTGTGTGCCGGGTCTCTGCATATTCCACCCTCCCCAGCAACCTCAGGCTCCTTCCGGTAGGTCTGGAGATGAGCACCTCAGTGCAAAGGGCAGAACCCTAGCATAGAGACTGGACCTCTTCCTTACTGGCAGCTGAGCTCTTCCAACTGAGTCAGCCTTTCTCTTTCCTCTCTTCCATCTGGATGGCTGTGGCACACGGGACAGGCACAGCCTCCCTCCGACCTATGTTTTCCTCATGTTAAATACTATCACTCCCTCAAATAATGCTGTGTCTTGTGCATTGATTTTTATTATAAGACTGTTTTATACCTTAACAGCTTTAGACATGAAAAGAAATTGCCAGATTCCAAGGTATGTGTGTGCTTTCTCATCTGAGTCTGTTCGGTTTCCCCACCTGTCCTTCTGGGAGTTGGCATTCTTCGTCTTCCTAGCTGTGTAAAATGCTTTTCTCTCCAGAACCAGGACAGTTGAAAGGGATTGAGCAGAGCATCATCTCAGTTCCTCTAAGATCAAGGCCCCAGCCTGCTACCTGGCTCTCCAAATACCGTGGCACAGCCACAGCCTGCCTATGGTGCTAGAACCCCGAGTCCTGAAGATGTGGTCCCTCCCTGGGAGGCTCATCTTGCCCCTTATTCTACCCAGCAGTGGTGGGTTCTTCTCTGCTTACTGCCCTCCCCGCCACGTACCCCACCCTGAAAAACAAACTCCTTTTCCCCCTTCTAACCCCGAGTTCAACAGAATGACTTTGGACTTTACAGTTCTTCCATAATAGATTCAGGACTCCCCCTGTTTAACTGATTTGTAGCCATGGAGGCTGTTCCTCCCCTAATTCCTTGCATCACTGCCTCGCCCTTTATGGAGTGCTTTGCTGAGGTGACTGTGGTTGAAGATCTGGCCAGTTGTCTGCATGATAGAAAAGGACAAATGGTTTTCTCCCTCATTGATTGATTTATTTCAACACAGACCAGTCCAGAAAAGGATTTAAGCAAGGAAAATGGTATGGATTTTGTCCCCAGGAAAACCTTTTGGTAAAGCAATTTTGATTAACTTGTTTGTTCAGTAATTGTTTACTGAGCACCTACTGTGTGCAGGGCAACTCTCTGAGGTACTAGAGATCTGTGAGTGAACAAAGTAGACCAAAGCCCTGGCCTCCCAGAGCTTGTATGCTAGTGGGAGGGAGAGAAAATCAGCCCATGGATAAGGAAGCCTTATAATATGTTTTATAGTAATTGCTTTAGGGTAAGAGGCAAAGAGATGATCAGGCGTGTGTTTGAGGAATTTTAGTCTTAAATAGAGTGGGTAGATGGATTCATGAAGGAGATACCTCATAAAAGGGGGCAGACATTTGGATAGCTCGGCAGGAGTACTCCTGGCAGGGTTCACAGTGACTACAAAGGCATGGCATCAGGACCCAGCCGGCATGCTCAAGGAACATCAACATAGCTACATGGCAACAGAACCTATTTAAAACCTTCCATGTTTGCACTAGACTCTCAGCTTCATGAGGGCAGGAAGCGTGCCTATCCTTGCTCACTGCTGTGTTCACCAATATTTAGCACCAATTTGCCTCTCAGATTATACACATTCAATGCATATTTGTTTCAAAAATAAGTGAATAAAATAAACATGAGTTTATAGTTTGAGTACTTGAGCAAGCATGCTGGAAAGACACGAGTTTCGAGTCAGAAATGGCAGTCCCTTAATTAGTGATTTCAAAGAATGACAAGTTCAGGCCAATGTCGGGGGTAGCTTATGGCTGAGGCAGAGGGGAAGGCCCATGACAGGAAGAGGCCAAGTAGGTGATGGCGCAGGTGTCTGAGGACTCATCACAAGGAGCGTTACAGTCACCCCAGGTAATGGCTGAGGCTAGTCACAAGTCGGGCTGTGAGCCAAGTGTCAAAGCCCTCGATGAATCTTGAGGGACTCAGGATATCAGTCATTGGCAGAAAAAAAGAGAGGGCGGAGCAACATTGCCAGGTGACAGGAGCTTCTACCAGCAGGAGCAGGGCTATTCAGTCAAAGTGTGAAAGAGAAAAGGTCTTTACTTGAGGAGGATCATAGCCCCAACCTCTGCATGCCAAAACAAACAACTCAGCAACCTCTTGAGAAAGCTACCGAGGAGGCACTGCCCTCAGGAAACAGCTGGGTTTCAATACATGAAGGCATTTCAGGGAGCACTCTGCCTGAAGGCTGATGGTCTCAGGGAGCATCTTGCTTATGTTGCGGATGTTCCAGAGAGCCCAGTCGATGGGTGTGGAAGGTGGGGGAGAGTGAGAGATTGGCCAGAAGGGGGAATTCTTTTCTACTAGGGGAATGAACAGGCTGGAGAGCCCGATGATGTTGGGGGAGCAGGAAGGGATGCACATGCCTGTGTGCACCCTGGCAATCAGAGATGAGTTGTGTTGGTGTTAATCCCATGTGTTCCCGGTGGAAGGTGGTGAAACCTCACCTCACAGATTTCAGCTGCAACCTGTGTGTGTAGCGGGGCAGAAACCCCTTTTCTTCCTGCCCTGAAAGTACAGCAGTGGTAGTAAGTGGGTAGCTGTCCATAGGCCAAGTCTTCCTGTGGTCCACAGTAAGAAGACCAATCTTCAGGAAGACAGTAAAAGGTCAAGGGGAGAGGTCATGAGATAGTGGGAGTGGAGAAGAGAGAGTGGGGCTTAGAGATATTTTGGGGGCCAAACTACCAGAACCTGATGCTTGGTCCAATGTGGGATGGGAGTGAGGGTGGAGGAGAGGCTGAGAAGGTCTACCAGGTTTCTGGTTTGGCCTCTCTCATTGCCTATTTGAGAGAACTAGGGGTTCTCTGTCCAGCTCTTCTCCTGTGTGGCAATAGGTAGGGTATTATGGACTAGCTGATATCTGATTTATTTCTGCCTACTGATCCATGTGGGTTAGCTCTCTTTTCTACAAAAATGATCATAACAACTCCAGACTCATATTTTTAAGAGAAGAGGGATTTATAAGATTGAACAGAAATGACAGAATACAGCAGATATATGATAAATAGGCAGAATGAATCATCTTTTATTCAATAGATATTTATTGAGTAGCTAAAGCACGACAGTGTGTACTTAGGTGCTGCAGATTGCATGGTGAATTCAGCCTTTGCCTCATCAGGCTGCAGTATGGGAGTGAATATTCAATAAATAAATATGCAACCCCATGCCAGGGAGAGATAGTGCCATGGAGAAAAAAAAAAAGACATGGGTGAAGAAAGCCAGGAGGAGCTGCTTTCATTAGAGAGTGACTTTAGTGCTATGAGAAAGCCAGCTCAACACGGAGCCTGAAGACCCAAGCGAGATGAGACAGCAAGGGGTCGTATGAAGAGAGGGTGTTCCAGGCAGAGGTACCTGCAAATCTGAGGCCATGAGTGGGGAATGCATTTGGTGCATATGAAGAACAGCAAGAATTCTGATGCTCAGGGAAGTGATGTAGGATGCGATGACGAGAGCCCCTATAGCCAGTTCATGCATGAACATGAAAACCATGTGCAAAATTGTGGGACTTTTTCTAATAAAAATACACCAGCACATTTTAAGCAGGAGAGCAAAATAATTTAATAAATGTTTTCTTTTTTACCTTTTTTATTTAAATTTATTTTTATTATACTTTGAGTTCTGGGATACATGGGTAGAACATGTAGGTTTGTTACATAGGTATACAGGTGCCATGGTGGTTTGCTGCACCCATCAACCTGTCATCTACATTAGGTATTCCTCCTAATGCTCTCCCTCCCCTAGCCCGTCACCCCCTGACAGGCCCTGGTGTGTGATGTTCCCCTCCTGGTGTCCATGTGTTCTCATTGTTCAACTCCCACTTATGAGTGAGAACCTGCAGTGTTTGGTGCCGCATTTTCTTTATCCAGTCTATCATTGATGGGCATTTGGGTTGGTTCCAAGTCTTTGTTAATGTGAACAGTTCACAATAACAAAGTGTGCATGTGTCTTTATAGTAGAATGATTTATAATCCTTTGAGAATATACCTAGAAATGGGATTGCTGGGTCAAATGGTATTTCTGGTTCTAGATCCTTGAGGAATCGTCACACTATCTTGCACAATGGTTGAACCAATTTACACTCTCACCAACAATGTAGAAGTGTTCCTATTCTCCACATCCTCTATAGCATCTGTTGTTTCCGGACATTTTTATGATTGCTATTCTAACTGCTGTGAGATGGTATCTCATTGTGGTTTTGATTTGCATTCCTCTAATGACCAGTGATGATGAGGTTTTTTTTATATGTTTGTTGGCTGCATAAATGTCTTCTTTTGAGAAGTGTCTGTTCATATCCTTCGCCCACTTTTTGATGGGGTTGTTTTTTTTTTTTTTTTCTTGTAAATTTGTTTAAGTTGTTTGTAGATTCTGGATATTAGTCCTTAAAGAATTATTTTAACCATGAAGAGAAAGATGGAGGGGAGGGGGAATAAAGATAGCAGTGAGTATACCAGTTAGAATATTGTTGATTTCATCCATTAAGAATTGATGATGTCATGGACTGCTGTGGTAAGATTTACAATGATAAGACAATTTTTAATCTGGAATATATTCTGAAACTAAGCTAGAAAGTTCATTGATTGATTAGATAAAGTTTGTGAGAAAGAGCTCGGAATTAAGACTGACTATAAGATTTGTGGCCTGGGCTGCTGGTGTATACCATACTGGTAATATACTGTTCTTGGCCATCAAGAACTCCAAGAAAAGCAGGCTTGTGGTAGGAAGGACTTTGGTCCTTTAGATATACAAATGAAAATGTGAGTAGATAGTTGGTTATGCCAGGGAACTAGAAAAATGCATATGGGAATCCTAACTATACAGATGGTGTTTAGAGCCAAAGGCTGGCTATCCCACATGCAGAGTGAAGGTAGACAACAGCTCTGTGGGTCAGGAACAGTGGCACTCCAATAGTTCAGTGTCAGGAAAAGGATGATCCAGCAAAGACAATTGGGAGATGAGAAGAAAATCTCAAAACCAATTCAAGGAGAATGTTTCATAAAAAGCAGGTGTGATTACAGCACAAGCGTTGTTTGAAAGTCCAGGGAGATGAGGACTGAGATTTGGCAAAATGCACTTATACGCATGAGACATTGGAAAGAAGGGTTCTGATGAAGACAGTAGATAAAAGATTAATTAGAAAGAGGGAGAATGGGTTAAAAACGTTGAGATAGTAATTAATTTTGCTGAGAAGTTTCACTACAAAGAGAAGCAGAATATGGAGGGTCAGTGGTTGCAGGAGACTGTGAGTTCAGGTTTTTTTTCTCTAAAGTACAATCAGCAGCCTAATATCCCTTGATCCTTTACTGGCTATTATTGCCGTGTAATTACTTGTCTCAGTGTTCTCAGTTGTTCCTCTTCCTCAGATAAAATAGGGGAAAGAGTTAGCCAAGATTGGCCTCTGCTTGCTGAGCAATCTATACATTTTGATCTTCAGCCAAATGACCTCAAAATTTTTATGTGTGACTTTTGGGTGCTCTGGGAATTTGGAACGAAAGTCACTATGTTGCTAAAGCAACTGACTGTGGCTGACACTAGGTGCTTTGTCTGGAAGTGAGACTATCTGCTGCCAGCCCTAATGAGGATTCCACTGGGGATTGATAGTTGTGGCACTTACGGGAAACATTGCTTGGAGTGGGAACCAGCTTATAAGAAGGGGCAGGGGACACAGAATGATTTCTGCTCATCCCCAGTCCCTCCCCAAGGACCAGGGCAGAAGTTCTCAAAGTCTGGCTTTTACTTAACCCTGCATGACCAGATGCTCACCTGAAGCAGGGGCGTATTAATGTATCTTTTTTCAAAAAAGATGCCAGAGTAGGGATCAAGTTAGCCTTTTGAAGCCACCCCTCTGGCCCACACACGAGTGTCCAAGTGAAGTCCCCTCCTTGTCCAGGAGAAGTTCTGAAGGGAGTGGAAGTACAGGGGCAACCCAACGCCACAGTAATGTGGACAAACACTGCCCACATCGTATTCTCGGGGCTGTAGGGCTCTGGGAAAAATACCTCCACTCTATGTAGGTCCATGCCCTGGGAATTCTGTGAACATCCCTGCTGCCTCAGTGCTGTGAATTCTAAATCAAGTGGGCAGAGGAAGCAGGCAGCTTCAGTGTTTAGGCTTGAATAATGTTAGGAATGAGGGAGAGCTCCCCAACCTGGAAAACGTACCTGCCGCCATACCTTGCCCACCTAATCCTGGCTTGCAGGTGACTTCCTGGGTGTTCATCCAAAATGCTTTTCTTCAGAGTCCTAGCAAAGCCATTCTCATTGCCACCATTGCCCTAGAGGCACTGCTTTCTTGGAGAGGGAAAGCCAGTTGATTGATAGGACATTGTGTAAGATGTGGAATAGGAGAGAGTAGCTTCCATCCCTCTCTGCACCCGCCTTCTACCCAAAACTCATGGCTCTTGAGAATTTGGAGCAAATTAGTGAGAGTGACCACGGTGCTTTCCTCCACATCATTCTGCTGTCTTTAGTTTTGCTTCCAGCTGCCCACACTGACCCGCCCCTGTCCTGCTTCTCAGCAGTCACGTTCCTCCATGTGCTGACACGTCTTCTCTCTGCATCACCACAGTTTCCTAGACCTCTTGGTTTGGGTCACTCAGGTGTTGTCATGGCAATGACATCCTCAGAGTAGCGCTGCTCATGTTGTCATCGTTATCAGGACCTCTTGATGGGAGCCCCACTTCGCTGTTGTCATGTGGAGAGCAGGAAGGAACCCTAGGACCTTCCAGTAAGCCTGGATTCTTAGGCTAGGCACGAGTCATCTGTGCCCGAAAATGAAGGTGGTTATGATTAGGGAAATAGCAGCTGCCTAAAATGGTGAGATTCTAACCATGTGAGTAATGAATAACTGAAAGAGGGATCCTCATCCTCATCACCGTAATCACCTCCTTCTCACCTCCTCTTCATCCTCTGCATAGTGTCTGATATTTTTATGGCGGTTTGGCTATGTGCCACATACTCTTCTCAGTGTTTTCAATTTGTGAACTTCTCCATTTTCTTGATAGCCTTGTGATGTAGTTGTTCTTGCTGTTCTTTTGCAGATGAGGGAACCGAGATGCAGAGCACTCACTAGACCGCTTGCTCACAGGTGCACCCTAACATGCAGTATGGCCAAGACTTAACCAGGCAAGCTGGTTCCAGAGGTTTCACTCTGAACTCATTACCTATTCTGTTTCAATACTAACAAGAAAATTCAAGATGAATCAGTCTAGTTACTGAAGGCGTTGCTAAATTATATCACCTTCTTTTTGGCTAGAATCCATGTAGTTTATATTTTTTACGATTTTTAAGTTTTAAAAGATTTTCATATGTTCATTCGATTCAAACAACTCTCTGCAGTTAGTACGACTATTGACTGTATTTTTACAGAAAAGAAGATCAAAGTTTTGAGAGTTCGTAATTCCCCAAGGAAAGTTGACTTCTAAACTGTGTTGGACTAGGTCTGAATTCATGACAATCTATAGATTCAGAAGCTAGTGTTTTGTCTTGTTCTACTGCATATCATGTCATGTTTTATGGCCCAGAGTCTGGCTATGGGGAGGAAAGTGGTTCAACCATGTAAGATAAATGGTTAGCAGCAGTCACCTTTATGGATAGAAGGACCACATGGCAAGTCTTGGCATGTTCACTCAAGGAGCCATCCACCCTCTTTTGCCCTCATTATTCTATACCTAAAAATTCCACTGTTAAAGTAGCTACTTCATCTATTGCCATATAGGCAAGAGAGTAGCAACCTTCCTTCCATGGCAACTGCTGTCATAGAATCTGGGCTGCTTTGAGCAAGTCATTTAACCTGTACAGGAGAATCCCAATAGAAGGTTAATTAGCTCTGTGTCTAATATAAATGACAATTAAACACAAATAAGTTACTTAGGAGCTGGGCTGTAAGAAAGTACAGCTTTTAAGAGAGAGGAAGCTGAGGCCTGAGAGTCGATGTATCTTCCCATTCGAGTACAAAGGGATTGATTGGAGGGAGACATGCTGAGTGGGGAACAGCAAAGCTAATAAAGACGATTATAAACAGTAGCAGCAAAGGCTTCTCATTGTTTAAATTATCTGCCAGCACTTTACCTATATCAGCATGTTTATCTTTAGAGCAGCACTGTGAAGTAGGTAATAACGGTATTATTATTATCCATATTCAAAAAATAGGGAAAGTGAGGTGCAGAAATGTTAGTTAACTTCCTGGAGGTCAAGTCAGAGGTAGAGCTGGGACCTGCACCCAGCTCCTGGATGTGTCTGGCGGCATCGGCAGCTGTCTTTTCTGCATTTGGACTGGGTTCCAGGACCTGGGCCTGGAGCTCAACCAGAGGCATAACCATGAACCTCAGGGCTCCCTTTCTGCTCACCACTCTCCAAGCAGCTGCTCCCGGCGCACTTTGCCCACCCTCTCGGAGCCTTCACTGTCTCCTCTGTCAAGTTAAGACTGTGATAGGATGTAGAATCTTAGCTTGTTGTAAGGATTACGTGAGGTAACTCATGGAAATGCATGCCCAGCCAGATATAAAACAAACGCTCAGGATTGGTGTGTTGGCGCATGCCTGTAATCCCAGCACAATGGGAGACTGAGGAGGCTTACTTGAGCCCAGGAGTTCGAGACCAGCCTAGGCAACATAGTGAGACCCCCATCTCTACAAAAAAAGTTTTTTTAATCAGCTGGATGTGGTGATGTGCACCTGTAGTCACAACTGAGGCAGAAGGATCACTTGAGGCCAGGAGGTCGAGGATGCGGTGAGCTATGAACTCACCATGGCACTCCAGCCTGTGTGATAGAGACACTTGTCTCTAATAATAACAGTAATAATAATGCTCAATAAGTATCATCAGAGTGGTGACATCACAGGTGGTATACAGAGTGAGCATTAGACTTGGTAGTTATTCCTGTCCTCAGCAATGTGTCATCTTAATCTTAAAGATGAACATACTGTTTATAGCACAGAGTAAAGTGCCGGATGTGGCAAGCTAAGATGCAAATGTTCATCTTCAAGACCTTTCCATAATACTCCATTTTCTCTAATGCAGAGTTTGGCCTATACTATTCGTAGATGACCTGTTGGTACAAGAACTACCATTTTCTTTTGGCACTGTTTCCAAGTCTCCGTGTCCCCTCAAGTGAAATCCATAATGTCTTCTAACTTTCCAGTGGATTTCAAAGCCTCGTAATTAACGTCCATTTAATAGCGATAGCGAATGACTGCTTGTTGCTTTCTTAACATCCTTTCTTTTACAGGTAAAAGGATAAATTTACAATTAGCAGCCTCCAATTTGCATAGACACAGAAGTTTAATTAAGGGAGCAGAAAGTGACTGAAATTTCACTGAAAGTAATACTATGATCTAGGTTTTAATAAACCAAAACATAAATGGATACATTCTTATTTCTGTCCTAAAAGGGTACTTTATTCAAAATGTGATGGTCCAATCTTGAATTGAGATATGTTTTTTGTCATTGCTGGGTAAGCAACTTCCTAGCACTTTCCACAAAGTGGATTTTGCTATGAGCTATGAGCTGGATACCCGTCTGCCCAGTGAAGAGCCTCCTTCATTCCTACTTCCATAAAAAAGTAACTTGGGAATAGAGTCAGTGCTGTCCACAGGCCTTGATAATATCAAGATGCTGCTGTCCTCATGCGATATTTAAACATCAGCTCTGACGCTGTTTCCATGCACTTTTCAAATGAAAGCTCTCCCCTCTGCCTAGCTAATGGATAGGGCAGCACAGTGGGAGGAGACCCGTCTGCTGCCCTCCCTAGGCGATGTAGCTGCCAAGCGGGTGGAAGGCAGAGCAAGAGAGGCAGGAGGTTCACAGCAGTGTCTCTTTCCAGATCCCAGGGAGACACAAAAGGGAATTAAAAACTTCACGTTGCGTTGTTGTCACTCTACCCGCGTCTCGCTTGGGAGAGCTCTGCAGCTGCAGAGTGCTGAGAAGTCAGCCCTTCAGAGCAATTACAATTCATATTGACTATAAACTTCCCACTGTGCAAGGAAAGGAAGGGAGGTGCTTGCCAAGCGCTCAGAGGGGTGAGTGGAAGTTATTTTACCATCTGATGATATATACCAGGTTGACAAACATTAGGGGAGAAGAGAAGGAGGAGAGAAAGCAAAGAGTTTGTGGAGAAGCTGACAACTGATCATCCAGCATTCATGAAAGGAACTGGGACCCAGGCGCACTGGTGTCGCCCACCTGTCGCTGCTGCAACTGGCTTGTCCATGGTCTACACTTGGGCGAGGAAAGCTTTTAACCTGATGTCCCAGCTCACACACAACTAGAGGAGAGGGCAGGGAACTCAAGGGAGTGAAGCGCACTTTGGTCAGAACACTTGGTTTGCCTCTTTGCTCTGCCAATTACTAAGTGGATGACTCTTAACAAACCAATTAACCTCTCTTAACCTTTGTTACCTCATCTGTAAAACAGGATCAGAATATGAAGATTAGCAACAATACGTCGGAGGTGCTTTGTAAACATGAACACATTATGCACATTGTCCTTTATTAAAAGTTTTGTATTAATTATGCATATTCTTTTGGGCAGTGCCAAGAAAATAAAAAAGGCAGAGAGGAGAGGTGTGAACCCACCACAGAGCAATCTTCTCAGATAAAGGTGTTTTTACATTTTTGCAACACAGACTCAAAAAGCAAAAAATGTAAGCGGTGTTTATGACCGTTGTTATAATAACAGCAATTATCATTTGTTCTCATTATCGTTTGCTAAGTCTTGCATCTATTTACACAGCACAATTAATCTGAAAGTTCACCTAACCATTTCACAAATGCTACGGTGGAATGGAGTCCAAGGAAGTGAACAGAGTTGAACGTTAGGACACAGCTGGGCAGTGCAGGAATTAAAAGGTAAATCACCAGGCAAAAGGAACAACGAGATTGATGCCAGTTTTAGAATGGGGCCAGATTGGCACAGGGGCTCACGCCTGTAATCCCAGCACTTTGGGAGGCCAAGGTGGGCAGATCACTTGAGGTCAGTAGTTCAAGACCAGCCCGGCCAACATGGTGAAACCCTCTCTCTGCTAAAAATGCAAAATAAAATTAGCCAGGTGTAGTAGTACACACCTGTAATTCCAGCTACTTGGGAGGTTGAGGGAGGAGGATCACTTGAACCTGGGAGGCAGAGGGTGTGGTGAGCCGAGACCACGCCACTGTACTCCAGCCGGGATGAAAAAGCAAGACTCCATCTTAAAAAAATAAATAAAAATTAAAAAAGAATGGGGCCAGAATATTTGACTTCCAAAGGATTTAAGTATCTCAAAGCCAGTGTTGACTCTTATTGTCTCATTTCATGACACTAGGGATCGGCAGATAAAGGCAGGTGGGTTTACAAATAGCTTGTGAGCTCACAATGAATTTTATATTTTAAGTGGTTGAAAAAAATTATAGAAGAATCGTATTTCGTGGCTTATGCAAGTTATTTGAAATTAAAATGTCATTGTCTCTAAATAAAGTTTTACCAGAACACAGCCATGCCCATTTGTTTATGGCTGCTTTTGTCTTGCGATGTCAGAGTTGAGTAGTTGCAACTAGATTGTAGGTATAGGTTGGCAAAGCCTGAGATACTTATCATCTGGTCCTTTAGAGAAGTATGCCAATCCCTGCACTGCATGAAGATGGACTCCTGAAGGTTCTCAACACTGTTATTAAAATTCTTATTTTACTCCGTACTCCCTTTTTGGTGCCTTTTCTCAGCACTCCATGAAGTAGCAATGATGATGGCTCTCATATCCATTCCAAATGATGCCCACTTCGCTGTCTTCCAAGAGTGGCCCCTGCCACCCTCCAGGGGTCCTCCCTGTCTTGTAGAAGTTGTGTTCCACTTGACAGCTATGGCTCACCTTATTTTCAACCTTAGCTACAACAAGACACTTTCTTGCCTCGCCCCTGACTAGTCATCTCTGCCTCCATCTTCATTATGCAAACAATTCTATACTCTGCCCACTTGGGCTTTTTAGGAGTCACTCTTTTCTGGGGTTAACAAAAATCTGATTATTGCCATGGATCTTTGGTTATGCTCACTGGTCTGCTGTTGGTTCTGGTTCTACCTATGAGGAAGTTTGTTTTTGGATAGTGGCACTGGTTGGTTTGTTTCTGTAGCACACAGCATTCTGTGGCAGCACCTGAGTCCGTCTTCGCTACTACTGCCTTAGAGGGGGCCATCATCTTCCCAGGAGGAGCACAGTTGCATCAATCAGCACCTTCAACCAAAACGTATCATTACGTGCTCCTTACCTCTGCTGGTTTCAAACCCATATTTTATCATCACCAACTCTTCTCCCTGCCTCTTCACCCTCTCTCCCTGTTTTCTGTCTGGAATCTCTGTAGCGAAAGTTTATTTGTGAAGCAGAGGTGGCATGCCTTAAGTTGACCAGAAGATCATGGTCAAATGAGCCCTACCCAATTTACTACATTTCTTTTGAATTCCTTAGGTATCTCCTAAGGACCTCTCAGAATCCTGTAATTACAATTTCATAATTTCAAAAATACTTTACATGTTATAATAATAATGATTTCAACAAGAAGAGAAAGGGACCACTCTGTCATGGAGATTTCTATTTAGATGGACTCTGAAATCTTGTCACTTCAAAAGTGAACCTCAATTTTTACATCAAAAAATTGCTATTGTTAACTGTTGGAAGTATGTGTCATTTATATTCTTCTGCATAACTCTGATACTTTTAAAAATGTGTAATATGTGTTTGTGACAATCTTATAGTCATAAACTGAGCCTTTAGAAATAGATTTTCAATGTTAGATTCCAGTAAGATATGTTTTAGCTGAAACAGATATTTAATTAAATCAGGACAGGCCTTTGGTGAACCAGCAGGCAACATGCCTGCCTGTATTAATGTGGTTCTCCCTTTGCTGTGATGCAGAGAGGCCCATATGATCTGAAGACTCTGTTGTAGCCGTAGTCTGATTCATGACATTCCCTAGCTGTCAATGGGATGAATTCTGGAATGAAGCCCAGATTCTAAAGTCAACCCACATGGGTTTTCTAATGCAGGGGGAGTCATCTCTGCTTTCATCTTCATTAAATACCATTAGAATCATCTTCTGACCCCTCAAGGAGATGAGAAATGTTGGAGCCTCCAATGATGCATCAATAGGAAGCAAGGTGGGTTATCAAACCCCCATCAGGCTTTAAGTGTTCACTGTGTGTGGGTGTGGGTGTGTGTGCATGTGCGTGTGTGTATGCGTGTATGTGTCCAATCATCACGCATCTCAGCCTCCAGAATGTTCTTCCTCTTGTGTCGTAAACTGGATTGAAAGGTGGTCACATTTCAGAATAAGCAGATGCCTAGAATGTAGTACTTTTGGTAGCACTAAAATAGGAGAAACAAAACTATCAAAAGGAAATTCTCTTTCTTTCCTACTTTTCTTTTTCTTCTCTCCCTATGTAGCACTAACTCATTTGCCCTGCAAAAGTCCCTTGGGCGTTTATCAATTAGCTGAGGTAATCCAGGCTGAGCCACGTGGGGCTCAGAGACCACCCCACCATAAGCATCGACATCTGACAGGGTGGATTTTCCAAGATAGTTCCACACTATTCTATATGGGCCTGTTTATTATCCCATTATTAGTGTTTTTAAAAGTGAACCCCCTGGGAAAATTTTCAACTGATTAATATTCACCTCTGCATATGCAGTCTATTTGAACAATATGGTGTTTTGGACAATTATCAGAACTACTTAGTATACCCTCAGGAAGTAGTCAGTGATCTGCCATTGCTGTGAACCTTTCTGGAATACATGTCATCGAAATGTCTTCGATCTGGTTTAAAAAGTCAGCCCTCAGTTTTTTGACAGGCACACACACAGACACACACACATATAATAAAATTGTATAACTCGCTTAATTCATGATAGTTTGAGCCAAATGGCTCTTCGCAAAATAAAGCCTATGCTTGAAAATGATTTTGTTGTCATAAAGGCATGAAAAAGTATCATTAGCCAACTTTTCTGGAGCATTTATTCTCTACCAAGCCTGAGTGAAGTGCTCTACATCTGTGATCACATTTAATCTTCATAATGAGGTAAGTACCATTGTAATCTTCATTTTACAGATAAGAACATTGAAGCTCAGAGAGGTTCAGTGATTTTTCCAAAGTTATATAGTACTAACTTTTGTGGCAATTTTTTATTAGTTCGTATCGTATCTATAGAAACTAATTTTACTTAGAAGGGAAACAGCACTGGGGAAAGATAATAGACTTGGAATCAAACAGACCTGTGTTTCCATCTGCTTCACATTTGTCAGCTGCTTCTCCAATTGTAAATTGGGAGGAATATATACCTCTAAAAGTGGGACCGCGTAACTATTCCACATCCACTGTGGGCATAATGGAGCACTAGTAATCAGCAGTAGCCATGATTACTAGCGTTATTAGGATGAGAAGATGGGGAGAGAATTACCTATACTTGAATCAACAGGGATGGACAGAGCAATGAAAAGGTTTTGAATCAAAATCAGAGTCAGGGAAACCACGGCACTGCTATAGAAAGGCAGAGCAAGCCAGACTGAAGAGGGCTGTGCTAGTGCTCAGAAGTGTCCGAGAGTTCTTTGCGCCCCTCTCCTCTGTGGCAGTCTAATCCCCCGGCCTGGAAAATGGCTGGCCTTACTGACTCCCTCCGAAAGAGTGAAGGAGTGAGGTGGAAGCAAGGCTGTGTGATGTCCAAGGCCAGGTTACAGAAGGCGACAGAGCTTCTGCTGGTTTTTCCTGGGGACACCACATGGCAAGACCTTCAAGAGAGGGGAGACCAGGGACCCAGCTCCCCAGGCCCAGCTGTCAGAGTCTGGAAGTACAGCAACCCTAGAGGACCGCAGTCCCCCATGATCTGGCGTACAACCTCAACGAAGACCCTGATGTGATCTGCTGGTTGAGCTCATTCCACTCCATGAGTAGAAACTAAGATTCATGAGTAGAAAACTAAGATGGCCATTGTTGGTGAAAGCCCCTGTTTTGGAGCTGTTTGCTCCTCAGCACTCAACGTCCAGAGCATGGGTCCATCATCCTGTGTCCGGAATTGGTGAGTTCTTGGTCTCACTGACTTCAAGAATGAAGCCGCGGGGAGAGTTACAGTTCTTAAAAATGGTGTGTCCAGAGTTTGTTCCTTCAGACGTTCAGATGTGTCTGGAGCTTCTTCCTTCTGGCAGGTTCATGGTCTCGCTGTCAGGAGTGAAGCTGCAGACCTTCCTGGTGAGTGTCACAGCTCTTAAAGGCAGCGCATCTGGAGTTGTTTGTTCTTCCCTGTGGGTTCGTGGTCTCGCTGGCTTCAGGAGTGAAGCTGCAGACCTCAGTGAGTGTTACAGCTCATAATGGCAGCATGGACCCAAAGAGTGAGCAGCAGCAAGATTTATTACAAAGAGTGAAAGAACAAAGCTCCCAAAGTGTGGAAGGAGACCCCAGCGAGTTGCCACGGCTGGCTGGGCAGCCTGCTTTTATTCTCTTATCTGGCCCCACCCACATCCTGCTGATTGGTCCATTTTACAGAGAATTGATTGGTCTACTTTACAGAGAGCTGATGGATCCGTTTTGACAGAGTGCTGATTGGTGCACTTACAATCCTTGAGCTAGAAGCAGAGTCACAGAGTGCTAGTCCTCCAAGTCTCCACTAGGTTAGCTAGATACAGAGTACCAGTTGGTGTATTCACAAACCCTGAGCTAGACACAGAGTCTGATTGGTCCATTTTACAGAGAATTGATTGGTCTACTTTACAGAGAGCTGATTGATCCGTTTTGACAGAGTGCTGATTGGTGCATTTACAATCCTTGAGCTAGGCACAGAGTCACAGAGTGCTAGTCCTCCAAGTCTCCACTAGGTTAGCTAGATACAGAGTGCTGATTGGTGCACATACCATCCTCCTCTGGCTAGATATAAAAGTTCTAGCACAATGTCACCTCTCAATCCGAAGAAATGCAGTCGCTCACTAAGTCGCTCACACTTAGGTGTGGAGCTATTGTCCTTTGCTCCACACCTCAGCTTCCCTGTCCCTCTGCACTTCCTTCCTTTGGTCAAGTCAAGGTGGACTTCAGTCTTGGCTACATGAGGGCCTTTCCAGTGCCCTCGGTTTCGATCTGACCTCAAGGTTTTTGTTTCAGATCTCAGTATGTCAGGGTGATCCCAAAGTTTCTGTCAGATTCAGGTAGCTACAGAATCACAGAGCCCTGAAATGTTGTCTTGATAATTAGCTCTTTACTCTCTCTGCCTTTGGGCCACTGACCCCATCAAAATGGCGGAAAGTTGAGCCCGTCCTGTGAAGAGGTCTACTTTTTCAGCCCATTGGTGGACATTCTCACTCCCTGACAAAGCTGCAATTAGTCTCAGCATCTCAGGCTGAGGACTACAGTGTGGAGACGGAGGTGGGGTGGGTCCCAGTGCTACTCCCTCTCTCTGGAACCCACAGGCAGAGGCCTCAAGCCAACTGTCCTTCCCTATAAATCAGAAACAGGACAAGTAGAAACTTGGACGTCTTCTCTATAGCCAGAGGAAATCTGGGCACGCAGAGAGATTTGGAGTTTCATCCTCGCATCTCAGCCAGTCCCAGGCCTCGCCTGTGACGAAATTCGCTGAACCCTTTCAACAGGCTTGAATTCTGTCGGCAGCCCAACCATCCCCTTGTTTACTGTTGAAATAATTACTACTTTGCCATAATATTAGCTCTGAGCCGTGACTCCATTACCATTATCACCGGAATATTACCCATTTATTATCTCCCAGCAACCCTGGAAGATGAATACTGGGCTTCAGAGACCAATTGTTTTACAGCAGACAGGATCTTGGTGTGCATTGTTTAATGAGGTAAACTACATTACAGCCAGCATTAATTTGGCTGCAGTGCACTCCACTAAATCACTCTTAACCTGGAAATCTGCCACTCTTTTTGATGTGCCCTTAATCGGCGAGGATGGGAGACATCCTTTGAGAAGAGGCTGGAGCTGAGGGGAGAGGAGAGGAAAGGTTAAAGGTGAGCGAGCCTGGCCCAGAGATGTGTGCTTAAGAGGAGGGAGGACTGTGGAGTTCAGGACCAAGGGAGGCAGGAGGAGGAAGCAGGCAGAGGGCACGCATCCTCTGTTCTGCTGGTCCCAAATGCCTGGGAAGATGCAAAGGTGATACGATGGCTGAAAATAATCCACATTCCTCCCCTTTCTAAGCTCAGGAGTTGTGAATCCACAGAATCCATTTTCTGACCACATTTGGCTTTTCTCTTCTATTTGGCATCTTCAGAATGACCCCATCAACCCACAACAGACAGAAGACAGAACGAGACAATGAGATTGTCTTTTGGCGTGAGATTGTCTTTGGATATGAGAGGCAGGGCAGCCTCCCAGAGCTCTGGCCATTTGCTGAGCTCACAGGAGCCTGCGTGTGGACTCGTGGAGCTCATTGCCTTAGGTGAAATGCAGCTGGAGACACACCAAGAAACAGAGGGGCAGATGAAAGGAGTTTCTGCATAAAGCCTCCCTTGTCACTTACATTCTTTCCGTAAGCTGCATAAAGTCACCTGAGGACTTTGTTAAAGTGCTGATTCTAATTCAGCAGGTCTGGGATGGGGCTGAAAAGTCTTCATCTCTAAGTGGCTCCCAGGGAATGCTGATGTTGCAGGTCCACAGCCAAAGGAGCCTTGTTTCTCTAAGAAATGTCTGCACTGCCTTGTTCAAGATCATGCTCCATGCAGTCTAATAAAACAGCAACATAGTTACCATTTTTGAGGTGGACAAACAGAAATGAATTCCTTTTGCTCCATCAAATGCTGACAACTTCTATACAGGTCCTGCGGTGAATGAAGCACAAAAACTTCTCAGAAGGCCGGGCGCGGTGGCTCAAGCCTGTAATCCCAGCACTTTGGGAGACCGAGACGGGCGGATCATGAGGTCAGGAGATCGAGACCATCCTGCCTAACCCAGTGAAACTCGTCTCTACTGAAAAATACAAAAACTAGCCAGGCGAGGTGGCGGGTGCCTGTAGTCCCAGCTACTCGGGAGGCTGAGGCAGGAGAATGGCGTAAACCTGGGAGGCGGAGCTTGCAGTGAGCTGAGATATCCCAGATACAATATACAGCAGAGACACTGCTGTAGGTTGGTGCCTTCAGATTTTTAGGGCAGAGAACATTGTAGTCCTAAGTTGTCCTAAGAAATTACTTTTATATTACCAATTGAGAAAGAATCAAAAGGGCTTGAACTTTGGACTCTTGGAATCCAATCTAATGTTTTCCTGTCAAGAGAAATAAATATATTTTCTGCTACGCCACTGGTGAGTTTCCCAAAATTATCTGTTTTCCTGATGTTGAAAACTTTCTCTCTGCATAGCCTAAATGAATGTAAAACTTAAGCAATCATCCCATAAACCTAGCCCAGGTAATCGTTGAAATTTTAAAAATTGTTTATTAGAAAATTCCAGAGTTTCTTCTTTAAAAACTAAGGTGGGGCTGTTATGTTTCTCAAAGTCTCTTTCAGTTTACCCTGTGTTCATCTTCCCAAGCACCACCATCACTGCTTTTTACTGAGAGAGACAGAAAAAAAGTCTTTGTGATTTAATATGTAATCTCAAGAATAGCAGAACTTGACTGATGGTATAAATTGGGGATGTCTTTTACTGCACATGTTCCCTCCCAAAACTTTTTATTGTACCCATCTTGAAAACTTATAATGAATATTTTTTATCTCCAGCCATACATATGAAGTGTAAGGGGTGTGTGTGCATGTCTGGATGTGTGGTGTGTTTCATCTTCTATAAGAGTAGCATAACAATAATAATTCTTCTTTTCAAATGTTATCATAATTAAAGAAAAGGGACATCATTAATTTATTTTCATATTGTCTACCAAACTGTTCCACCACTGTTTGGATTACATTTATCTGGTTTGGGAGCATTATGCTTCTCCTAGTTCATTTGTCCATCCATTCATCCATCCAACCATTCATCCATCCATCTATCCATCCATCCATCTATCCATCCATCATCCATCCATCCATCCATTCATCCATCCATCCATTCATCTATCCAACCATCCATCCATCCATTATCCATTCATTCCTCCATTCATCCATCTGTCTGTCCGTCCATCCATCCATCCATCCACAAACATTTGCTTAGCATCTATTAGGTTCTGGTAAAGCTGGAAAAACCAGTAAAAATTAGAAAAGTAAATACAAATGAGACGTGGTTTCTGTCTTTGGGGATTTCATAATTTATCAGGAGAGACAAATATAAATAACCTTTGTGATACCATTTGGTGGTGCATTTTAGTCCTTCTCTTCTTTCCTCAACTCTACAAGCAGTTCTTTTTTTTTTTTTTTGTAGAAATAATCTCTAATTCTTTTCATTGAATCATAGATAAATGAAGGAGTGGAATCTAGCAGAAAGCTAAGTGTATAAATGAGGTCTGATTTTGAAATGGTGATTCTAACAGTTTTCTTGGGTGAGTCTCCAATACAACTACAACTCCAGTTCTTTCTCCAATTTTAGTAGAGTCTCCAATTTTAAAACTGGGCATTATTAACTTGACTTTTCCATCTCAAGAATGTTTTTACATATTCCAGTGAGAGACTGCCCTGTTGCAAACATGAGTAGAACCCTCAGCTTAGCTCTAGAGAGCAGCTGTTCGCTGGAGACTACACATTTGCCAGAAGAATAACATCCTGTTGAAGACACTTTGCCACTGGCTTTTTCAAGCACCCAAAAATGGAAGACTGCACTGAAGGAAATTTGTTCAAAAGAACTTGAGAGATTAGGGGGTGAAATTAGATAGAGAAAAAGTTCTAAACACGATGAGATATGTCATCAGTAAAATGTGTTTTGGCATAACCAAGTTGTGAATTGAAACAGTTACAGAATATTGTGGCTGGGGAAATCCCAAGTGTTTCTACAGTTGAACATCCCTGATTAGAAAAGCCAAAATCAGAAATTTTCCAAAATCCAAAACTTTTTAAGCACTGACATGGTATCACAAATGGAAAATTCCAAACCTGACTTCATGTAACAGGTCACAGCCAAAATGCAGCCAAAACTTTGTTTCACACGAAAAATTATTTAAAATACTGTCTAAAATTACCTTTAGGCTATGTGTATAAAGTATATATGAAAGGTAAGTGAATTTTATGTTTAGGCTTGGGACCATCCCCAAGATATCCCATTATGTATACACAGATATTCCAATATTTCAAAAAATCCAAAATCTGAAACTCTACTGGTCCAAAGCATTTCACATAAGGGATGCTCAACCTATATTAGATAAATTAAGAAATTTACTTTATGTAAACTTTAATATATGTATTTCATATATAACACATTTATATATAGTGTTTTATCCTTTTGGCACATAAAGGCTATTTTATTTGGTTGATAATCATGTGATTGGTGCTCTGAGATCAATGTAACCATTTTTACTGAATAGTTACCATGTGTTGGACACAATGCTATATAATTAAATTTAATATTATTTAGTCCTCATGCCCTCCTAGCAATACAATTCAGTGATGTCTAGTTACATGAGCCAAATCAACTAATGGGATATTTTCAGTGTTGAGCAGGGACATACAATCAGAGTAATTCTAAGTCATAAACACAAACAGCACCCTTTTGGTAACTGGCTCTGTCCAGGCATGTTCACCTCTTGCCATGACCTCTGGCATGTGTCTCTGTAAAATGAAGCTGATAATGAATTGTTCCCTACTCCTAATACTAAAAATATCTGTGATATAGATGTAAAACTACTTAAAAGCTATAATGAAAGTGCACAATTATTTTGCATGTTTGTATACAAGCCTCATATCCACAAGTGCACTTGGATGCACCCTCCAGTCCTGCTCCCTGATTTCTAGTCCATTCATCAAGCCCAATTGCCCATACACACTAGAATTCTCTGTTAAGAAGCAGCATTTGGGAGGAAAATGTAAACTAGCCTTTGTTGTGATGGTCGCAGTATGTGTGTGCTGTGTTTTCTCTGCCTCTGAGGCAAATTACTATGAGTAAAACCCATATTATACTATCAGATGCAATCCTAGCCTTTGCTCAATTGTACTTTGCAATGGCACAATAGATTGTGGTCATTTGATACCATCTCCTTTGGTTATTTTCCTCATGTTTGTTTGTCTCTCAGCTAATGGAAAGAATTCAAGAGCCTTCAGTAGATCTCTCAGTCCTTAGCCTCAGATCAACTAGTGGAGCCTTCCCCATCCTGGGTAACCCTCTGGAAGTCAAGTTGTCTTGATTTGCATTATCATCTTTATCTGCTCTCCAAAGGATCCCCATCTTAACAATTAAAGTACATACAAGAAAATGAGGATTTCCTTTTGGCTTCCCTGGAAATGGAGGATCAAGCTGAGTAAATTCTCCAAGCTTCTCAATTTGTGAAGAAAAAATGTTACATTTAGAGGAAAAAAGGGGGATCTTGACTAGTTAAAAAAAATGGTACGTGGGGACAGGGTGCAAGTGGGAGAAAGAAAGAATAGCAAAGAAAAGAAGAGGTGTCATTTGGGCGTCTCGCTAGTTTTTCTTCTATCCTGGTTATCAAAAGAGCAAAGAAATTCAACTTCCCTTTCCCCTCCCTCAGGTGCCCTCAGGCCTGCGCAGCCTGGGCTGGGTTTGCATGGCTTTCACATGGCCTGAGTAACCACCCTGTTTGAAAGTAAAGCAAGAGCAGTCACAAAGTGTCTGAGATTCATGAGATCGCTCCACAAATTAAAACCTTTTATCAGCCTCTAAGAGCTGTGCAAACTAATTAGACTTTGGCCAAACTTTGCCAATGACTCCCTCGAGGTATTATTATAAAATTTTGAGCTTGGAAATGCGTCCCCATTCTGTCAACATCAGGTTGTTTCAGCTACAGAAATCGAGCTCCAGCTCATTTTAACTTCCATGATGTGCTTTGCATAAACCGTGGCATTTTGCACTGGTGTGGCAGGGAGAAGAGCAGCACAGCTGCATTTGAAAACACGTAGGGATGTTTCCCAGCAATAGGACTTGAGACACAGGGACTGAGTTTCAAGAAAAACCCCATTTTTGCCCCTCAATTTTAAGAAGACACTGCAGAGTTCTTAGCTTAAGATGCAAAGGTGAGTACTCAACATCCAGGTCTAACAGCTTCTAATTTAGGGAGGACATACCGCCTCCCTTCTCAGTGTTTTTGGCTCTTCATATGCAGATGAACCGCTCTTACTAACAAATTGCTGCCCAAATCTTTGGTCATGTTTTGAAGCAAAGTCTGGGAGAGGAGGCTTTCTGGGAAAGCTTGGTAAGAAGTCAGTAAACTTTGATTCGTCTCAGAGGATTTAGGTTCATAAATAGCAAGTGTGCAAACTCCATGTGACTCAACAAATTTTTGAATGTGTCAGTCAAAAAACATTTATCAAATATATATAGGCCCTCTGGCATTATTAGAGGTACATAGAGGCATCGACAGCGCCATGTGTGCCTGTGGAGCCGTTCGTACTCTTGCTGTGAATAATTCTCTGCGGGGCCGGCCTGGGAGTGCTGAATCCCTCCGCAGCAGACGTGTCCTTCCACACGCTCAGAGCCCCGGGACACAGCGGACATGGAAGGGCAACAGAGAAGTAGAGGGTGTCCGTCATCCTTAGCCCACGACTGGAGAAGGGGGCCAGGAAGTGAGAGGTGGTGTTTGTTTCCTCTGCTGAAAATGGAGTGAGGTGACCGTCCGATGTACTCAAGCACCTTATGACAGTGTGTTTTTACCACTTCCCAGGACTGACCATTTGCCCAACTTGTGGACCAGGCCTGGGCCACTGGTGGAGCCAGGAAGCCCGGAGGGTCATGGAAGGGGAGACTTTTGCCCAGTAGTCCGCAAGAGGGCTATGCAGCTGGCATATTGGCCCACAGAACCCCCAGCCCTGCAGCATGGCTCCAGCCCTCACAGGCCCAGAGCAGAGGCGAGAGTGGAGGCTGCCAGGGTTTAGACCCTCCTTCACTAAAGGGTCCCCAGGTTCATTTTTGTCTCTGCCATCTGCCATCCCGTCTCACAGGCTCTCATGATGGGCTCATCAGGTTCTTGAATTCTTTCCAGTTGTCACTAATTACACTGCGGATCTGTAAATCATTCCAGGCTGGGGCTGACAGGGAGAGACGGGCCCTCTGCCATGCTGCGCTCGGGGCTTCCTGGCACACCTGCAGCCAGTGGCCCTAAGGCAGCTGTTGATCAGTGCTCAATGTAGAAGGCAGGGGTGGCCAGTCCCTCAGTCACCCATCCCCAGGCTCTAGCCCTGGCTGTGGCCACATATGCGTGTTCATCCTGGGACCAGGTCTCAGGTGGTGAAACCCCGACTGGAAGAATGTAGCCACTGTCTCTGCCCATAAGTTCTTATTGCTCTTTGAATATTAAAGACAGCTGCCAGGAAAGGTGAGATTATTGCATCTGGAGTTTGATAAAGTTGGGACAGCACTTCTCAAACTTAGTTTAATAATACTACAGACTGATTCATCAATTCTGGGATTGGGTCTACCAATCTTCATTTTAAATGTGTACCCCAGCTGATTCTTGGGTGGTGATTCAGTACCCCACTTGAAGAACTACTGTACACTAACTTACACTTTCTCTCTCTCTGGCTCTAGGCTATCATTGACCCTGTTGTTTCTGGATCGGGTGAGAACCTTCTCTTTTCAACCTTGCTATTCTAATAGGGACACAAATGTCTTCTGATCAAAACTACACTAGCTTCTCTGTACACAGGAGCTATTCACAACGCAGGTGCACAGGCCCCTATGCCTGTCACTGAGAGAAAGCCTATGACCTCTGGGTGTTCTGCAGCCAGTGTGGTGGGCCGAGAGGGAGCCCCCAGGTCCCCCAGCCCACCGGCTCACTGCACAGATTGCTGGCTAATGGGGTGGAGCTAGCTGAAGTGCCTTCTATTAATGGAGCAGAATATAAACAGAATAAAGCCTTCATTTCCCAGGCTGTGGTTTCATTATTAATATACTTTACAGTTCACAGGTTGTACGTTTGCGCCCGTGTTTTCTCAGCTGGTGTAATCTGCGGCTCCGAGTGAGAACAGTCATAAAATTTTCATTTCCAGTTGAATGTGCATCCAATTCGCCGTGAAATGTTCTATCTGTCGTGAATATTAAGCGCACTGAAGCAATGGCTGCTGGATTAGGCAGAGAGGTTCCCCGGCCCCTCCCAGGCCTGGCAGAGGACAGAGGTTTGCTGGGGCATGGGTGGAACTTTTACAGGGAAGCTGCATGGCGTGAAGTCTGTTTTCTTGTGGCCACTTCCTGGAGCTTTGGTGGAAGAGAAGGAACCTACTGTCCAGGCTGGGGAGAGGTCAGAAATAATGGAGACTCTGCACCTCGGGGCCAATAAAAAGCAATCAGACAGAAGGTGAAAAGGCACAGGAAGTTCAAGTGCAGAGTAGAGAAGTGGAGGGCCGGGTAATGCCAGGGCAGAGGTGAGGAGGGAGGGGATTGCAGAGGAGAGAGCAGGCCCGAGGGGAGCGTGCACCGGGGAGGCTGGTTGTCAGGCGTAATATTAGAAAGAGCAAGCAGAGCATTTTATGCACAGTGCCTTTTTAGACACATCAGTAAAGCGCTGAGGAGAGAGCGCGGTGGAGGAGGTGCAGGGAAAGGCTGGGAGTGACAGCAATTAGAAGAGCCTTTCTGTCCGATGGCCTGCATCCCTGGTGCGGGGCAGAGCATCCTGGGGACTCTGTCCTAAGAACAAATGTTTCCCGCTGCCGGCTGTCCTGCAGTGGATGTTATTTTTCTCCCAGCGCTGACTTAGTATCCCTTCCTCTCATGCCACTACCTGTGCTCAGCCATGCCCGCTGGCTCTTCCCTCCAAACCCTTCCTCTCCTCTTAGGAGTTGCAGCATTGTGCCAGTTTCAGGGTTGAAACTCCTCGGTTGTTTCTAGAGTGTGCAGAGAGACTAGGGAAGCCAATGCCAGTAGGGGTAGAAAGGCTGCAGGATTCTGATCTTCTCTACTCATCCCAGCTGCTGCGTCAGGATCTTTTCTCCCTGGGGGCCGCGTTCCCCTGGCCTGTAGGGGATTGATGAGAGAGCTGCCCTGGGCTAAAGGAGAATGAGAAGCAAATGGGAAGACTGAGCAGAGAAAGAGGAGTCTCCTTGCCTTGGGCCCACAGCCTGCTTAGCAATGGTGAGTGGAACTGTCTGTGCCCTGCAGGAGAATCCCAGGAGCACACCCACCTTGCTGTCCCAGAACGAAAGTGCTGATTCAGGCAAAGGGGCCTTTGCCGAGCGTCCCACACAGGCGGGACTCCTCCAAGCCTGCCCGGTGGCCCGGGAGGGTGTGAAGGCCTGTGCACGTGTGTCCCCATCGACACAATCGCACGGTGAAAGTCAAACAGTTCATTCTACATCTCTTGGCTGTTTACAGTTAGAGCTCCCAACAGCCCAATGAAACAGCATTGGTGATTTTCCTCCTTTATAGGTAAGGAGCACCGCACAGCCACAGATTAAGCGATTCTGCCGAGGTCGCAGAGCTGAACTCCCAGTGGAGGCAGAACAAAACCTCTTTATTCTGATCCGGAGCCGTGTGCACTCTCCCCCTCCTTCAATTATTGATAGTTGACTCCCTCTCTGGTTTCCAATTGTTTTGCTTTGGATAATATTCACATAATTTTGTGTTTCTGAAATGCACACCTGCTGGGAGGAGTGAGTTGAGAGGAAGAAGCTGAAAAATGAGCTGGGCTGAGATATTAAAGTGGTAGAAGAAGAAGAATTTACCAAGTGACAACCTAAACACATGTAGTTATAGCCCAGGAAGGCATCGTCTGTTTCCCATGTCGGCCGTCCTTTCACACGCCAGTCACATACCGACTCACCTTCATTGTGAGCGGATGCCTTGAGAACAAAGCTTAGCATCCAGCAAGATGCCTACAGCAGGCAACAGCCCGGCCACCCTCTCTAGCCCCAGACTCATCCCCGCCCTTGCTCACCACTGTCCTGCATCTTCCCAGGGTGGACTCCAGACATTTAAGCTTTGCAGATACTGTTCCCTCTGCTGAGGAAACCGCTCCATCCTCCTCCCCTCTCCAAACCTGGTGCCCACCCTCACAGCCTTCCAGAGGCAGCAGACAGGCTGCCTCTTTGGGAAACCTCCCTGGGCACCAGTTTTCATCCCCAAAGTGCAGCCCCCCTTCTGGGCTCCCCATAAACTTGACACGCACACACCTCAGGCTCATCCCTGCTCGCCCTGTGGTTTGCCATCTTTGTGTGTGTCCAGCTCACAGAAGAGACAGGGAGGTTGTCACAGACCCTAGAACGTCCATCCTTGAACACATACTCAGGGCCTGGGCATTGGAATTACACAAATTTGGGTTTTAAGCCCAGTGTTGCCATTTAGTTGCTTTGAGGCTCCTGATGAATCGCATAACCGGCTTAGGCCTCTGTTTTTACATCTCAAAAATGGGGACCCTAACTTCATCAGAGGCAGGTTATAAGCAATCAGTGAGGAAATATATAAATCTATATATATTTATGCTATAGAAAACTTAGACACTTTTGCTTCCCTTCTCTTTAATAGATGTCTCTTCTCTCCAATAAGTGTTTATTGGGTAAATACATGAATATGAAAAAAATATGTAAGTGCAAAATTGTTTGGTTCAGACTCAAACTATGCTGAGGATTCAGAAGGAAAACATCATCAGAAGGAAGTGTGACCAGGGTCTTCAAGCAGGGGGTGGGCCATGGAGGGATCCTGGATTCGGGGATAAGAACCCTTTAAATTTGGATCTAGGAGACCACCCTCTGCACATTCTCATACCTTCCTCCTTTCCTTTCCTTCTGGATTTCCTTTTCTCTCTCTCTCTCTCTCTCTCTCTCTCTACCCCTGTCCCTTTTCTACTCTCTGATTTCTTTCGTCTATTGGACTTGAACATTTAGTAGACACTTGCTACCTCATTTTACCCCCTGTGTATCTCTAACTTTGAATCTGAACTAGTTAACCCCTAAGAAAGGTCATTTCCAGCTCTTAAATCCTTGGATTTTCCAAGAGCCTCACCTTCTCTCCACAGGCCCTAGAGAGAGCACCTGAAATGCCATTAAATGGCCACAGCCCACAGCATCCGAACATGGGAGAAATTAGGAGAAAGTGCTCTCAAAATGTTCTTGCCTGATGAATCTTTAATTCTACCCCCTTGTGGCTCAGAACTCCTGCCCTTAGACTGCATTCAGAATGCATTCCGCCAGTGTCCCATTCTCAGGGAGAGACAGGGGAAAAAACTGCTCATCCTTCTCCTGGCTTGTCACTGTAGAGTTGAGATAATAATAGTCTTTTTCTGATCCCCTGAACTTTCCCATCTGCTTCATAAAACAATGGCAATTTTTTTCCCTTGCTCTGTCTTCCTCTCTCTCTTTTATTTTTATCCTCCTACACTATAATTTAAAACTGTGGCAGTGCTATAGCCCTTGAGTTTTTTTTTTTTTTTTCCTCTTTCTTCTCCCCTTGCTTTAATACATGACTGTTATTTAAAATGGCCTTTCATCTGAGCACCAGGAGGCTGCCTGAGCAAGCTGCCTCCTGCTTTTAGAGAGGGAAGGTAGGGCCAGTGGGGTCCCTGGTCTTGCCTAGCACCTAGTTCTCTTCAATACTGCCATGCAAATCAGAAGTGTTGTTTGTTCTTTCTGAAAGAAGGCATCGGAAGCCAAGGTCTGGAAGTGCCGCTGCCTCAGAAATGGACATCATATCAAGCTGGTGGCTGTCAGTGGTCCACCACACATCAGGTCCAAATAAAGCAATTTCAGCTGAAGGCAGTAAATTCAGCGTGCTCATCAATGCCAAGAGGCGAACATGTATCAGCCACTCAGCATGGAGACTCAGCTGTTGCTGTGCAGGCTTTTGCTCAGCTGAGCCGCCAATCACCATTCAGATGCATCTCTCCTCAGTTGGATGGGCACTGCACAGGAAAGGGTGGTGGCCAGGGACTTCTTTCCCAGGGGAAATGTCATCTATTTTGGGGATCAGAAAGGAAGGCATCGGACACTGGTGTTTCCCATACCAACTCTGCAGCATTCGCTGCCATGGACACTCATTCGGCTGCTGCTTTGGGGCACTGGCTGGAACATGCTCCACACACTTACTACCTCTGTGACAGTTCAGTTCCATGAATGCACCTGTACCTCTGAAAGTGATTTTGGCCTTGTCTTTTCTCTCCAAGCTCTCTCCAGAGCCCCCTCTGAACTGGCATCAGCAAAGCAATCATATTCTAAATGAGCTTCAAGAAGAATAATACCCCATTGCAATAAAACACCAGGGACAGGATAAGGCTGAAGGCTAGAAAATAAATCGTGTGTGTGTGATGAGAGGGAGCGTGTGTGTGTGTGTGTGTGTGTGTGTGTGTGTGTGTGTGTGTGAGGGTAAGGTGTGTTCCAGTCCTCATGGACATGGTGATCACTTCCTTCTTGAATTAAGCAGCCCTCCCGCCAACTGGAGAAGGAGATCCCTGGGGAAGACCGGAACCGCCTGTTCCAGCTGATCTGCGGAAGAAGCCACCCACCTGCAGGAAACGGACAATGTTTGAATGCTGGCTTTGTGGGTTGTTTGCTTGGCTGTGATGCCCAAAAGGACTAGCAGCAGGAGGAATTCCCGGAGAACTGGTCTCTTGTATCAGGTTGTTGGATTTCAAATCCTAGGTGTCATTGCTTCAGTCCCTCTTCTCCTTGGAATCCTCCTTTCCTTTAAACATTGGAAATGATTCTTAAAACCATGTACAACTATTAAGGTAAGAAAGGCTGAGAAATCAGGATCCAGGCTTTTCTCCTGAATGTGGTGTCTCACCCTGATGTGGTAAAGGTCATGGCCCCCGGCCAGGCACTTTCTCTTGGTTTTCTCTTCAACTCATCAAAGGACTCTTTTAATCAACGTCTTTACCTTCCCCCCTGACAATCCAAGGACGTCCAAAGAATTTTAATTTTCTCTATCTTGGTCCAACTTCATTGCCATTGCTGGTATATAGCTTAATTAACAATCTATTTTAAGATATTGTTTTAAATGATTTTCACTTATCACCAGTTTATCACCTTCTTTCTCTTTATTTCTTCCTGCATCTCAGACCTTGCATCTGGGATTATTTTCCTTTTGCCTTAGTCCTTTTTAGGATTTCTTCTGCAATAGCTCTGCTGCTAGTGGCATGTTTTCTCAGTTTTTGTTTAGTGAAAATGTCTTATTTTATCCTGATTCCTGAACGGTCCTTATTCTGATACAAAATGTTAAGTTGGAAGTCATTTCCTTTCAGTTTCCTAAGGAACATTTGACTCTCAGTTCCGCTGTTGAGAAGTCAGCTGTCAATCTTATATTTGTTTCCATGAAAGTTATCTCCCTTTCTCCCCAACCTCCAGCAACCCCTGTTGCTTTTAAGACTTTTTCTTTGGATTTGGCTTTTTGCAAGTTCACAATGCTGTGTTAGCTATAGATTTCTGTCTTTAACTTTTCTTTGGATTTGTTAGTATTCTGGAATCTATGGATTCCACTAATTGTTTTATTAATTCTGGAAAATTCTCAGCCATTGTCTCTTCAGATATTGCCTCTTGTCCCCTTTTCCCTGTCTTCTCTCCTTTTGGGACTCCTCACTAAATGTAGACAAGACCCGTCCCTCTGTCAATGTCCTTATGATTTCTGTGGTATTCTTCATTTCTTTCCTGACTTAACTCGCAGTTAATTGATTCTTTAGCTGTGTCTCATATTCTTTTAGACCTTTACACTGGTATTTTTAATTTTTCTTTTCTAGAAGTCCTATTTTTACTTTTTTCCTCAAATATGCTAGTTACCTTTGATAGGTTTATTTTCCAATATTATTAGTTAAGTTTGTCATGCATTGCTTTATATAAAGATAGTTGTTTTACAGTCAATGTTTCATGATTCCATTATCTGATATGTTTGTGAATCTGTTTCTGTTGTCTACTTTATGCTGTTCTCACTCTTAGTATCATATTTTCTTGTGTGCCTGGTTACTTTTGGCTCTATGAGGATCATTGTATTTTTTTTACAAAAGGCTGAAAAATTTTGAGCCCTAAAATGAAAGCACCTTCCTTCAAGAATGATTTGTATTTACTTCTGCAAGATGACCGAAGTCTATGTAAACTAAATTAAGGATGTCTTTCCTAGCTAGCCCAGGTAATTCAAACCATAACACAGTTTCTTGGAGAGGATGTTTGTCTTTTGGTTCACTCCCACTTGGGCATGCAGCTTTTTGCAGTCTCCACTTACTGTACAGTGGTTTTCCTATTAGACTCCATCACTTCAAAAGGGTGTTGGGCTTTGATTCCTGTTCCCCTGTCCTTTCAAGTTGTCAAACAAAGGCTTCAATTTGCCTGACTCAGCAAATGCCCTCAGGTCAGGAAACAGCTGTCTTTTGGTTCATGTTTTTCCTTTAATTTAGGGTCTGGTAATTCTGTACCAGGAAGGAAGCTTTGATGCTTTTAAGAAAGATGTAAACTGTCTCATCCAGTTCCTTTAGTAGTTTTCAAAGGGAGGGTAGCCTGAATAACCTAATCTGCGGTACCTGTTTAAACCACATCCCACATCTGCTCTCCGTCCGCAGTCTGAAACTTCCTTATGTAATGACGAGCATACCTGTGAGGAAAGCGCAAGGCATGTGGAAGCCACTCCATGGCTCACCAGCTGTTTCACTTTGTACAAAGATCAAAGTTTGTATCTTTCTGTGTCTCCGTATCCTTGGATGCAAAATGGCGGGACCAACAGCCTGCAGTGCCTATGCCTACCCCATAGGGTTATTCCAAAACTCAAAATGATCCTCAATGTGTATTTTCCTGGACTCAGTGGTATGTATGAACATGCCATTTGGAATTTCAAGCCTAGTACTTATGTGTGGGACTTGGAATTTTCTTGCTTGTCAAAGAGTGGAGGGCCAAAGGGCAAACGTAGGGTCAGGAAGAGGCACAGGCTTCCACTCATGCGAAGAAAATCTTCAGGCTAAAAGTGAAAGCAGAGCAGCAGTAAAGCACAGGTGCTCCAAGCCTGAGGCTTGCCTCACCCTGTCTTTCCACCCAGGCAGAGAGGATGACTGGGAGGCAAGGCCATGACCTTCTGTTTGGAATGTCTTGAAAGCAGGTTTGTCCTTGGAGTACTCCCTGCCACAAGCCCCTCAGCCTCCCTCCTACCTCTCATTTTCCCTCCCTTCTTAGCCAGGGCTGGCCACTTAGCATCAGTTCTACTTGGCGGGCCTTCTTTTCCTCATCTTTATCTTAACATTTCTTTCCCATCTTATGAGAATTTGTGTATCTACCTACAATCAACCTTTCAGCTCACCTCCTTATCAACGCCACCATCCTCACTTCTCATTTGTTTCTGACAGGCATCATGTAACAAATCGTTAATTTGATGAGCTTGATAGAGCCCACTGACTAAACAGTGAGCTGAAGTCAGGGCTGGCTGCAGGAATATCCCATACTGTTCAGCCACCCATTCTCTTGAGAGCAGAGAGTCCCCCAAAAAGAGTGGAAATGGGAGAGGAGCGACTCTGTGGGGCATCTGGCAGCAGGAAAAGAAAGCCTGGAACAATCGTTTTCCATGGGGAAACCTGGAAGACAGTGTTGCACTGAGGCCAGAGGTGTAGATGGCACCTGAGGCACCTGAGGCCAGAGGTGTAGATGGGTAGATGGATAAGAAGTTGGTTAATAGAAGAGAGAGAAGGACAACTTGTAGCTTTGAGATACTTCTTGGTAATTATAGATGGGAAACACAGGCTCAGATGCACAAATACCTGGGTCTTTTGGTCCTTATACATGGCTGGGTGATCAGAACAGCCGTCCATGTGTACCATGATTTCTGACACCATTGTTCAGAGTGACATTGATTGTCTCTGAAAGCTTAATGGGTATTTACATAGGGAGGAAAAATGTACCTTGGTTAAATAAGTTTAAGCAACTGTGTGTGCTCCATTTCCCGTTTGGAGATCCATAGGATATAAGAACTTAAACATTCTAAAAATCCTGCACTTAATCTAACGAACCCAGTTTCCCCAGACTTGTGTGACAAAGACGTCCTCTTTGCAGAATACTAATTACTGTACCCTCTTGCAGGATACTTAGAAGGACATGTTGATTCTAAAGCCATAGTAGGCTCTGTTTTACCTCTGCTATTCAGGGATTCTCTGTCCGACAGCAATGTTTCTAGAATGGTAACTGTGAGCAAAATGTCCTTTGTGGAGCACACCCCATGTCCTGGAGCTTAGGATCTGGTCATCTTCTATCTTACCACCTGATGATAAAGACCCCTCCATTTATTGAGGGCCTGTTAGTCTCCTAGGTGCTTTTTCTGTGCATGACTTCTAATCCTCACTATGATCCCACAGGAGAGACAGCGTTACCCCATCTCCTCTATGAGAAAATGGAGAGTTGAGTTTATTAAATAATGTGCCCAAGGTAAGTGGCTAAGCCAGGATTTGATCCAAGGCCTGACTAACTCTAACATAATGTTTATTTCCATCACACGATACCCATTATGAAAATGGGGCAGATTTCAAAAAAACAGAGCAGAATGATTTAAAAAGCAAATAAATTTAGCAGCCTGTCTAGTTATATACAAGGACTACTTATTGATTGAATGCTAGCTCTAGGGAAAAAAAATCTGAAAATTATCTAGCCCTATTTTTTATGTTTCCCCTCGCAAATAAAGAAACTGAGATCTAAAGAAAGTGAAATGACTGGCTGAGGCTCACGTGGCCAGCTGGCTTCAGAGTCAACATGATCACTACCAGCTACCCTGACTTCCAGTCCAGAGTTATTTTTACCCATAGTGATTTTTCCCCTTCCTCTCAGAGACATTTTGTCAGGCTGACTTGCCAAAATGCTCAGTTTGCAGTGTGAAGATGATAAAGACCTCCTCAGGCCTGTCCTCAGCTCACCCCCTCTATGAGGAGGCATCAGGATCAAAGGTTGTCCTTTCCATCTGCATATACTGAGGACCTCGTGCCATCATACTGCGTGCTCCTGAGTTCTCCCCGGATATGGAATCTGGAGAAATGAGGCAGTATCTGCAGGTTTAGCTGGGAACTCAAGCCAAGCAGGGGCTGGAAGGCAGCTCTCCGGACTCTGCCAAAGCCTCCTCTGACCTGGTGTTCTTTGCTCTCCAGACTCCTGGCGTCCTGTCCACCAACTCTTCTAGATTCGAGCTGCCAAGTAAAGCCGGCAGCCAGGCACTTAGCCGTTAGATGCACTAGCAGGGCCTGCGTGTTCTACTGAGCACCCGGCTAGAGACAGACCTTATCTCCTGCCTGCCCCTCCCTGGGGAGTGTCTCCCCACAACCCATCTTCAGACCCAGCATTCTTCAATCTCCTTCTTGCCCACTTGTCTCTTGGTTGCTGCTTCTACGATATCTATGATTCCTCTCTTCCTTTTGTCTTTATCTAGAACTGTTGCATTGTTTCCCCCTCGCCTTTTCCCATGTTTCATAGAAGGCCAGTCTCCTCCTCCCCACACCTCTGGGTCTCATCCACCGTGAAGGCACTTTGTTTTCACCCTCTCCTTAGCTGCTCATCCTCCTAACAGTGTCTCTCTGTGCTCCACCGGGGCATTGTTCTCAAATCACTTCTACCACCGTCCTTCCTTTGGCCACTCTTCCCTCATTTCCTTTCATTTTCTTTGACCTCTTTATATATTTTTTCTTCTCCAACGTGATCCCTCTCCCTCTCCCATTTCTATAAGAGACTTGGTTTCCGTATTACTGGAAGACAGCACCACAATTCTCTGGTGATGGTGATGGCTGCTGGGTTAAGGGAAATCAGTGTCTCCTCTTCTCAATGGGTTTGGATAGCTTCCAGTGAGACCAGAATCCTGTTGTCCCTGCTGGGATTCTCCAGCCTGGGGTTCTCGTTCTTGGTGCCATTGATACTTGGGCTGGCTAATTTCTTCTTGTGGGGGCTGTTTGCGTATGATGGGATATCGGGCAACACCCCTTATCTCTACCCACTAGATACCAGTAACATGCACATCCCAATTGTGATAACCAAAAATGTCCCCAGATGTTTCCAGATTTCCCCTAGGAGGCAAAATCTTCCCCATTTGAGAAGCACAGCCCTAGCCCACAGCCTGCAACCTTACTTCTAGAACCACATGCTGAGTTGAGGTTTCTGATGCCTGTTGGATAAGCAGAAAAAGATGTGGAAGTGATGGAAGCTGTCAGTGGAGATACACAAGCAGCACGTTTGCCAAGATAAATTTGAGCGTGCCATTTTTTTTTTTTTTTTTTTTGTCTCTTTGGTTTGAGTCTGATCTCTTTCTACTCCTTTCTCTTAGCTCTTTATCAATCTCTTCTCTTTAGCCTTCCTTCACTGTAATCCAAACTTCTTTCTCTCCTGACAACATGACACTCTTGAGTCACAGACTGCTAAAAACGGCTCTGATTAAGCCCTTCATATGATTCCTGCAGAAGTGGCTCTGACGGTGTTCCATCTGTACCCTCAGAAAGGTCAAGGTGTCACTCGGCTGCTCGAGGGAACTCTGCTTCTGGGCTCCCAGGTGGTTAATGCCTGTTTGATTAGCTGTAAAACAAAATCCAGAAAATGCCAAGAGGCAAATCTCAATTCACCTTTCAGAATGAAGCTCGCTGCCCAGTCAGAGAAGGGGGTGCAGAGTGGGTGGTGAGATCCACAGCTGTTAAATTCACAACAGGTAAGCCAGCAAATAGACTCAGTCCTAATGTGGCTGCCCTCATCTGCCGAACCACCTGAGTCACCTTCACCTTTCTGCTGTGGACTCTTGGCTGGAATGTGGTTCAGTCCTATTTGCTCTGCCTTCCACTTGGTGCCCACTTCCATTCCAGGTGGCCTCCCCCTTTCCTGCTCCACTGCCATCTTCTTGCTTTCCTTCCAAGCTCACCTCTACACCCAGGAAGCTGGTCTCAGTTGCACATCTTCACCTCGCTCCTCTCACAAATGCATCTCACTCCCAAATCTGCTGCAAAACATCAGAACCAAAGAGTAATAAATAAGAAAAATAGACATACCCAGTGAACGTCCTCCCACCAATCGAGCACCTCCCACCTTCTCTTCTCTCTCCCTGCACCACATCTGTGCATACTCCTTCCTAGAAGACAAATGTGGAATGTTCTGTCTAGGCCATGCAGAGGGTGGGCTCCCAGGAACCATCTCCTTATTCAGTTCTGTCTTGCACACACCACACACAATGGTTCTAATGCCGTGATGGTCTTGCTTGTCAACATCCTTTTCATGTTATTTTCCAAATCCCAGTTTGGTCCACTCATGTGCAGCCCTTCATTGAGGAAGACAGCACTACTGACCCGACCATAATCATGACCGCAGCATCTGGAGTGAGCAATGCTCATCATCCAGTGCTTCCTTCACCCCTCCAGTATCCATCACTGGGGCAGCATGCCAGGAAAGTCGACCAGGATTTAGAATGCCAACATGGCCCAGGCCCAGGGCCAAGCTAATCACGTGCACTGTTCGGCCTCTGCAACAGGTACACTTTCTCTCTCACTGAACCAATCAGCCACCTTCCACCTTTGAGTTCCATAATTTTGCCGGCTTTTTCTCGTTCTCTTTGCTCTTCTCATTTATGGCTCACCAGGCCCTTTTTTCACCACGACATTCCTAAAGAGAGGTGCTTGCTGGATGCAAGCTGGCTCTCACTGTGTTTGTTGATTTTTTTTTTTCTCCCGGGCTTGTGTGGCCCAGCAGTGCATCTGTAGAAAGACCCTACCGATGGTTCCCAGTGACTTCAGGAGAGGCAGAGGTGGGCTCATTAGCTCCACTCTCACATGTGGCCCCAGCAATTCCAGCCGCAGGAGAGTGGGCCTGCCGCCCACGGACCCGTGCTATCGTCAGGGCCCCTAGCTCCCACAGACAGGATGTATGTGTTTGTCTGGCTGCATTTCTGCAGGAGCATCTGTCACTCTCCAATATTTCCTTTATCATTGCAGCAAATTATTTAAACACTACCCACTGAACCCCATCTGTCACCGCGCCCCATCGCTGTCAGGGCCCTGCCTCCCCAGGTCTGCAAAGAAACTCGCTGGCAAAGGCTCTGTGCCAAAAAACAGGGCAAATTAAATCAAAGCGTGCTCTGGCACCCAGGGGGAAAATGCACATCAGTTTTGACTTATTGCATGAAGCATGCTTACAAGAGAGAAAGCAGCGGCTTTTGTCACTGCAAGGGGCCATGAAAAATGAATTAGGGCCTCTGCTGAGAGGGCATGGAGGAGAATCTTTCATTCTGAGATGTTGTCCTTTCTCACCTTGCAAGAAGGAAATAATAAAAGGAGAACTTGTGGTAGGTCTAAGTATCTCCAAGCTTTGACACTATCCTAAAGCACTTCTGGGTGTAGAAAGGAAGTGGTGAGTTGGAGAGAAAAGGACTTTGAGAGGGTTGGAAACAGCCTGAGTTACATGGTACCACCAGAGGGTGAGAACTTGAGCAGGTGCAGGTGAGGGCTGGAGCATCCGTCCATCCCAGGAAGCTGGAGCCAGGAGGGACAGAGGGAAATGCAGGTCTGATCCTCACTCTGCCCTGCAGTGTGGGCTGGGAACTCCTGAAGAAGCCAGCATGCCAAGGGAGCCAAACCAATGTCACCAAACCCTCAGTACACATCACTTGCTGGGATAACTCTTCTTCACACTTGATCTCTTTCAATCCCCAGATTCTCATAAGATAGGAATTATTTTTGCCCTTCTTACAGATGAGAAGCCTCAAAAAGTTTAAAGCAGTTGCTTGCGGTCATCCAATTTATATGTGGCAGAGCCAGGATTCAAAACTACATCCATCTGATTTCAAAGCCCATTGCCTCTCTTTATAAAAGAATTTCTCCTCTGTCTTTCTGCTCCCCGTGAGACACAGCTCATTTGTTTTCCTATAATGAGGGAGGGGCCTTCGATTTCCTAATAGATTGCTCACCTGCCATCCTAATGGAACTGGCATTTACTGTGGGTTTAGCTGCAGAGCAGCCTTCCCCACCAGACACATTTGTATTTCGTGACAGCAAGAACACATGGACAGCTGCTGGGGCATTTCTAACACAGCCCTTCTCAGGCAGAGATCTTGGCTGGGGACAGCATGACTCCATCCTCCAGGAGAGGACAAGCCATGCGGCATCTCTAATTAGAACCCAGGATGGAACATTCAGCTTAATGAACTGGGAGTTGGAAACACTCAGCTGGAAATGAGTTGGTCTGGCAGAAAGGACATAGGACCGAGGGACACATTTTCTAAACTCTGTCCTAATCTCAGTTGTTAATCATCTTCTGCTTCTGTCTATCCATCAATTGGTTATTAGACTCTGTTATTGTGCATTTTCCTCAAGTTCAGAGTGAACACGCATTAAATATATTGGACATTGGCTTAAATGGATGATTTTTCCTATAGTCTTCCAGGAGGTTGCTCAATGTTGCCAAATACTTGGGCAGTTCTTGGACTGCTGACATATTTTAAATAGAATGTGCCACCCTAAGTAGTGTCTTTGCTTTTTGCACTCTCTCAAAACTAGGGAAGTCCCAGGTCAATTACCATAGCGTTGTGCTTTGCCATTGTGATTTTCTCACCTAGGGTTCTCTCTATGTATTTCTTGAGAGTTTGGACTCACTTAACTTTAGCCATCTTTCAAAGATTGTTGGCCACAAAAAAGAAAGCGGACAACTCTAGACCTAGGGCCACAGTGTCAAACAACCATTGATCTAAAATGAGGCTCTTGTGTGGCCCACTATTTCCGTTCAACACAAGTAAGCAGGGACACCACATGGAAAAGAGAATGATGCTTATGACTTTGTCAAAAATTCATAAGCACATTATTGTAGTGAATGAGTGTTCATCTGTAAGATAGTGACAGACATCCTTCATGCGTGTGACAGTCAAACTGAATGTTCAGTTCAATTCAGTCAAAATAGTCCAATTCAGTAAACACCCAATAGTTCTGTTTGGAAGCATCTTCTGTGCTTAACTCCACAAGTTTCCTATTTGTGTCCTGCCCCTGATTTAACTGCTAGAAACATTACTCATCTCTTTGTGATTTTAAAGTAAGCATTGACCACCTCCCCTGCCTTGGCTTCTCTGTGAGTCACTGCTAGATAGGGCTGTGGGAGCAGGCTGATGAGAGGTAAGAATGATGCATCTAGAATCTGCCTCCTCACAAATATATGATTTTCTAATAAAATTGTGCTTTTAAAATAGTTGCCATTTTAAATATGAATGTAAGTTTTGATGTGATTAATATTGGAAAGAGTCTTAAATTCCAATGTATAAATTTAAAAGGAAAAAAAAGAAGACCCTGGGGCAGGGTGAGGAACCTCTAGAGAAGCTCAGATGAAAAAAAGAAATGTAGAAACTGCACATTGCAGAGTGGTGGCGCTGCAGGGTCAGCTGTAAAATAGTTTTTTAGGCCGGGCTTGGTGGCTCATGCCTGTAATCCCAGCACTTTGGGAGGCCAAGGAGGGTGGATCACGAGGTCAGGAGTTCGAGACCAGCCTGACCAACATGGTGAAACCCCATCTCTACTAAAAATACAAAAATTACCCAGGCGTAGTGGTGCGTGCCTGTAATCCCAGCTACTCGGGAGGCTGAGGCAGGAGGATCATTTGAACCCGAGAGGCAGAGGTTTCAGTGAACCAAGATCATGCCCCTGCACTCCAGCCTGGGCAACAGAGTGAGACTCTGTCTCAGAAAAAAAGTAGTTTTTTAGTTGATCACCGATAAATCAACTAGGACAGTTTTGGGGTTTTTTTGTTTTGTTTGTTTGTTTGTTTGTTTGTTTGTTTGTTTGTTTTTTGAGATGGAGTCTCTCTCTGTTGCCCAGGCTGGAGTGTAATGGGTGAGCTTGGCTCACTGCAACCCCTGCCTCCCAGATCAAGCAATTCTCCTGCATCAGCCTCCTGAGTAGCTGAGATTACAAGATGCCCGGCTAATTTTTGTATTTTTAGTAGAGATGGGGTTTCACCATGTTGGTCAGGCTGGTCTCGAACCCCTGACCTCAGGTGATCCACCTGCAACTAGGACAGTTTTGTGTAGAATCAGTTGATGAAGGCATTTGCCTGGGTAGCGGGAGCAGGAGCGATGTACCTTAGGAAAAACATGGAAACTTTTGTGAATGGGAAACGAGGGAGGAGGAGGACTAGCATTTAAGATATTTCGTGACTTTCTGATTAGCAAAGAACTCAGCCTGGCCCCAAACTCGAAGCTAAAATCTGGCTGAAACAGGCCGTCTTTCTTTAGTTACCATGGGAGCCCATGGATGAATCAATGTTAAATCTAAAAAATCACACAGCCTTTTAAAAATAAAATAAAAATAAGGGAACACAAGTTCAGAGAAATTAAGTGAATTTCTCAAAGTCACACAGCTAATTAGTAGCAAAAGTAAGGCTTCCAGACAGTGTAACTATTTTTGTAACAGTCTTTCCACAGCATCATGCTGTCTCTGAATTACCATGGGAATGTTTATTTTTGCTTGCTTGTTCTATTTGTTTTTAAGAAAGTTCTAAAGCTTTGCTTTGGACAGAGGTGCTTCAAAATGTGGATGATGTAATTAGAAGCAAGAGAAACCAAAAAATGAATTAAAAAGTCCACAAAAAAATTATTAATATGGCACTCAGTGTTAAGCTGAAATTCTGGTACAAACTTGTGTCCTCAGGTTTGACTTGTCTGTGATTTGCACAACTAGACTATAAAATATTTCAAAAAATGATTTCATTCACAATCTGGCCAACCTGGCTTGTTTTGGCTAAAGAGCTACATCAAAAGAGGGTCACCAGATGGGAAAGCCTTCGTCTCCGGGGCATGGCCTAAAACACAGCTGAATTTTCTGGTGTTGGCAGTAGAACACCATGGGACCTTCTGTTCAAATGTGCCCTGAACCCATTAAGTCATGAGCCTCAGCCTGGTTTACAGAGTGGCTTCTAGGCGTCTTGCCTCATTTTCTCTGAGCACCACTTGTAGACCTACTTTCTTTAGGAAAGGGAGCCGTTGGCAGCTCAGATGTGAAACGGGGTCATGGAAAGAGAGTATGCTTAGGAGTCGAAGGATCTGGGCACTGTCACTGGTTCTCATTTTAGCTGCACAGTCATGCATATGTCTGTTAGCCTGATATGAAGGTGACACAGGTCACTCATTTCATTTGGGGTGGCCGGGTGTACTAGCCCAGTGTCCTCTTCCTTATCTGTAGAAAAGGTGGGCTTTTCATGGAGATAAGAACTGTGCTTTGGCCAGGAGAGTAGAGGTGGCTCCACCTCCCTGCCAGAACTTCCAAACAAGCTCTCAAGGTTCTTCACATGTCACCTCATTTCTCTGAGCCTCCGTTTCCTCATGCTTAAAATCAGGTTGTCTTGAAGCCCGCGCCACGGTGGGTGGAAAGGACTGCCACAGGACTGTGTGGGAATCACTGGGGCATGTATTGGCATGCCAGCCATGAGTGCACCTGGGGGACACAGACACGTGGCTCACAGCACTGCAGCTGTGTGGAAACCAGCTTCCTCCTCCCTTTTGCAGTGGTTATAATACTTTGAAGAGCAGGGCCTACCAGTAGGGTATGTACTGGGGAGAGGAAAGATCCTGGTCTTCTTCTTTGTTTAGTCAGAATTGGTTAAATGCAGAACTGGTAGTTCAGAATGTCCATGTTCCAGACCTAGTTAGATGGAGGCATCTCTGACATGCCTTTTAAGATTGAAGGCAGAAGCACAGAAGGCCGTGCCAGTACAATGGAAGACAGAAAGCTTGTACCTCATTGTCTGGAGAATAGATAGGTTGCAGGCATCAGTAGAATAGGAGCTGCCAGTCAAACCTTTATAATAGAATGGGAGCAGATAGATTTCAATAAAAGAAATGAGTGTAATATTGTGAGTGGAGGAAGGGAGAGAGCAGACAGATCATGTTTGACGAGTCACAGTGGGGAAACTGCACGAAGTTTACATTGAAAACCCATAAAGCCAAGGTGGGTGGACTGGGTTGAATCCATCGACAGCTGTAGATCCAGGGCTTGCCTCATGGGCATCCATTAAAGAGGCTTCAGCTGGATAAAGAGCCCTCCAAGTCTGTGGTCTTGCCCCAAATCTAAGCCCATCACAGCCAAGTGCAATGAGCATTCCGCTATCTGTTTTATCGGCATCTTCCACCCCCACCCTATACAGAATCCATGGAACCCTGCTGGCAGAGTGCCTGCAGCTGCTGCCTTATTAGCTGGGGGGACTCTGAAATAATTCCCCCAGGAGTCTCTCCAGGCCAGCAAACCCCTTCCACCGTAGTCCCAGAGCATTCTTTGTTAGCGGCTGCCTGATTTGTCCCCAGACTAGCAAACCAACCACCTACCAAGGCCTTTTGGTTCCTTCTCCCCACCGCCCCAGGTTCCCAGGATTTTTGTGTCTTTTACCCCCCAGGGGTGGGACTTTTGACCATTTTATTTGCCACTTGCCATGGTTGGCTAAGGCTGCTATAACAAAATACCATAGATGGAGTGGCTTAAACAACAGCCATTTACTTCTTACGGTTCTGGAGGTTGGAAGTTCAACTCAAGGTGCTGGCAGGTTCAGTGTCAGGTGGGGGCTCTCCTCTTGACTTGTAAGTTGTTGCCTTCTTGCTGCTTCCTCACATGGCAAGGGGAGAGAGAGAAAGATCATCTCTTTTTTATCTCTTCTTACAAGGACATTAATTCCATTCATAAGGACTCCACCCTCCTAAGCTAATCACCTCCCAAATGCCTCATCCCCTAATACCATCACAATGAGGATAGGTCTTCAACATAGGAATTTTGGAGGAACACAAACATCTACTCCATAGCATTCTGACCCTGTCATTCCTCCCAAATGTATGTCCTTCTTACATGTGCAATACAGTTATTCCATCCCAACAGCCTCAAAATTCTTAACTCGCTCCAGAATGAACGCTAAAGAATGGAGAATTCTCTGGAGAATTCACTCCAGAATGAACTCTAAAGTCCAAAGTCTCATTTAAATATCATCTTAATCTGGTGTGAGACAAAACTTCTTTGCAGCTGTGAACATGTGAAAACAAATTATGTACTTCCAAAATACAATAGTAGGACAGGAATTGGGTAAGCATTCCCATTCCAAGGGGGAGAAAAGAAAGAAGGGGCAACAGTTCCCAGGCAAGACTAGACTACAAGGCAAACTCCATGAGATCTTAAGGCTCAAGAATCGTCCTCTTTTGTTACAGGAATGTATCTTCTTTTGTTTGATGCTCTGCCTTCCAGTTCCAGTTTGGGTGGCAGTCCTGCTCCCACAGTTCTGCAAGGCAGGTGTTGCAGCTCCATGGCCTTGGGCAGCTCCAACCCCAAGGCTGTTCAAGGGGGGCATCTGGCCTGTTGAAACTGAGGTGATGCTCCCCTGCCCTCATGTGAAACTTAGGAGGCAGCCCTGATCTCTGAATTACTTTTTTGGGTTGTTCTTCCCTTGTCTTGAAGAATGGCACACATTGATAGCTGAGTAGTTCTAGGTAAAATCCAATAAATCAGACAACCTTCCTTCTGTTTTCTTCAGTTTAAACCAGCAGTTCTTCTGCTAGGTCAGCTGATTAGCTTGTGGTTCACATCCATGCTGAGTTCCTTATCAAGCAATGAGTCTGCCACACACTTAGTGTGGTTTTCCAAACATGCTTTTAATTTTTTTTTTATAATTTGGACCAGCTGAGAATTTTCCAGATCTTTATGTTCTGGTTCCCTTTTTTCCTGAACAATTCCATCTTCAATTCATTTCCCTTTCTTACATGTTATTATTAGCAGTCAAGAGGAATCAAACTGTTCCTTCAACACATTGCTTAGAAATCTCCTAAGCTAAATATCCAGTTTCATCCTTCACAAGTTCTACCTTCCACACAAAACACTAGAACATGAACAATATTCATCAAAGCTCTTTGCGATTTTACAACAAGGATTACCTTTCCTCCAGTTTCTAATAACATGTCCTTTTTTTCTGTCTGATATCTCATCAGAATGGCCTTTACCATTCATATTTCTACCAATATTATGTACGTGATTATTTAGGTATTCTCTAAGAAGATGGAAGCTTTCTCTCCAGTTTTCCTGTTTTCTGTTGAAACCTTCACCAGAATTGCCTTTAGTAGTAGACAGGATTCCTACAATGGAATGGCTTGGTCATAGGGCATGTTTATTTTAAATGTTTATGTTGCCACCCAGCTTGCCCTCCATAAAGGCTGTGTCAATTAGCAATCTCACCAACAAATAGAAATGTCTATTTTCCCACTCTTTGGCCTATAACAGATACTTTCAATAGTTTACATTTCCGCCAGTGTGATAGGCAGGAAATTGCACCTATTTTAATTTGCATATTCCAGTTACCAGGGAAGCTATTGTGCATATTTTTTTCATATTTCATGTATTTATTGGATATTTGTATTTCTTCTGTGAATTGCTTGTCCGTGTTCTTCATCTATTTTTCTATTGGGTTGTTTATCATTTTGAAAATTGATTTGTGAAAGCACTGTATACATTATAGATGTTAACCCTTTGTTATGAAGGTTATAAAGGGTGCAGATATCCCTCCCAGTTATTTTCTTGTCTTTTACTTTATTTTATAGTATCATTTGTCATACAGCAGTTTTAGATTTGCATGTAATAAAATCCGTCAATCTATTCCTTTATGGCTTTATCATCTCGTGTTTTGCTTAGGCAGGCTTGCATTTATACATATACTGTATTGTATATTTGCGTAAACCATCTTAAATCTCTTAAAAATAAAGGCAAGATATAAAGAGATGAATGAATTAAAATAAGAAGAGTTGCTCCCAGGCATATCACATGTGAAGACAGTGGTATCTTATATTTACATACCACTTTTACTTCCCGAGTGTTTTCAACTTTATTATCTCATTACTCAGGTCTTGCAATGTTTCCAGCAGATATAACTGCCAAAGGCAACCTCAAGCAGCTGCTCATGTATTTACCTCTGTTGCCCTCTCATGGTAAGAGGGCAAGAGCATGGACGACAGCTCAAGTCTCCCTTCTCTTCTTACAAAGCTGTGCCTGTCCCACCAGTGGACCCCACCGCAGTGACCTTATCTAATCCTAATTACTTCCCAAAAACTCCACCTCCAATCAACATACGAATTTGGGGATGAAGGTTCCACCACATGGAATTTGAAGGAGACATTCAAACCATAGTAGTAGCTAAGGTGAGAGAATTAGCTGCATGTGCACCAGCTGTGGAGACTTGGGACAAATAATTTTCACTTTTCTTGTAGTATTGTCTTTTACATACTGTGGCATTAGAATCTACTCTTGTATGGTGGTTCTGTGACTGAAATGGCATTACTCATCAAGCATTTTAAACATAAATGCTCAAAAAGCCAGATATGTTTATTAAAAAATAAAAACTGTAACATTTCTGGCATGGTTGAAAGGAGATGGTTTTTGTAGGCAAACATAGATTTTACTTCTTGTTCTGCCATTTTCCAGCCAGGAGATTTTGGGCAAATTATTTACATTTTCTAATAGGCTAAAGTTCTTCTCTGGTCCAGAGGAGACATCAAATCTTTTCTGAATTCATCCACCAGAAACAACCCAAGCTCTCCCTTGCCTCCTGAACCCCAAACTAGTAGCGATGTTGTACCAGTTTGGATTCTTCCCTTGCATAAAAACCAGCACTGATGTTAATGTGATGTAAGGGAAATACATTGCCGGGAATGTAGTGGCGCATGGAATTTATGAAAACCTGGGTCAAATGCAGGAAACATGACAGCGAAGGTGGATAGGAAGTAGGGAGCACTGACATGATCATTGTGATGGTGATGATGATGACACCAGCCCATGGTATACAGTCGTTGTGTATCAGGCACTATTTCAAGCATGTTTTTATGTATTAACTTACTCAGTTCTAATAACAACCTGAATGAGGTATGTGCTATTATTCTCCACATTTTATAGATGAGAAAACTGAGGCACAGGCAGAGAGGAGTTAAGTAGAAAGCCCAGGGAAACACATATGCAGGTGGCAGAGATGGGATACACTGTTGGGATTTCCCACCTGTTCTGGCTCAGGGTTCCTAGAAGACAGAAACTTAAGCCAAAATCATGTCTACTAATTTCTTAACACAGGGTGCTGTTCCAGGAGGAAGAATGAGGAAAACCATGAAACAGGACAGAGCAGGAAGGAGAGCAAGTACAGGGGTGACCTTTCTGGAGCTGGTTACAGGTTCACAGTAATACACCTGCCTGCCAGGTCTATGGGATGGCTCAGGAGAGTCACAAGAAACAACTGCACTTCAGGACAGTCTTTTGTGGGGAGAAGGGATGGGGACTGGTCACTCCTGGTTGAAGCCCACAGCAAGGGGCGTTAACTCTCCGCAAGTCCATCTGTGTCACCCCGTCTCCCAGACAGCTAGAACCTCCCTGGGGTGAGTCCAGCTAAGGCACAGGCATAGCCATCTCTCTTGTTGCCAGTGTGGAGTGGGGAACCCTGGATCTGTCCTAGCAGTGGCAGCTGAGGCCACCTCATTCCAACCTCAGAGCAGTAGGAGCCCTTTTAAGATTGCTGCAGGGAGGGATGAAGCAGAAACTGAGACCCAACCTCCATCTAAATATGATTTTACATCAAGGCAACTCTGGGTAGAGCCAAATAGAAGCCACATGTAATGAAGAGAGGCTTTTAATCTCTTCCTCTGAGACAGTAGCATGATCTAAGTTTTAAAGACAGAGAACTCAAGAGCTAGAAGGATTATGTGATTTGAATGAGGTTTTATCGCTATTTAGGCATGGTGGTGAGAAAGAGAATCCAGGTGCTCTAGATCTTTCTGAAGTTTTGATTTTTGTTGATAACATAGATCTAATCTGCTCATAACAGTTTGGGGTCTGGTGGAAGGAGTTTCAGAGAGGAAAAGCTGTGAATGTGTGTGTACGTGGAATTTGGCTAATTATTTTAGAACAAGCACATGTTGTTGAATAACTTAGATGACATCTGAACCAGAGAAGGCCATTAATAGATTTTGATCGTAAGTGTTTTATTTGAAACCAAATGATCTTTATAGAGACTGCAAGCATTAGAGGTTGTTAGTCCTCATCAGGGAAGCTTGGCATATCAAATTGTGATGGAAATAACCAACACTGAAGTTCAAATAGCAGAGGAGAGATGGGAGGGGCCAGCCACCATTTATCATCATTTTCATGTGCTAGCACCTTGTAATAAGGACAAGCAGTATCTTATACATGTCTGCTGTACTCCCTTTCCCTGGAGTAGCTAGATCAAAGGAGTTTTCCTCTGAAAAGCTCATTTAGTCTCATAGCAAAGATTCAGTAGATGAAAGACTAGAAGTGCAGTCCAGGACCATAAAATCAATTAACTTAAAAAACACAGTGTAATATATTATAGCTGGTTACTTAGAGATGCTGCTACTAAAACACTGTAAAGATCACTGGAAGACATGTTATCATTTAAAGATATACATTTCTCACTCTTTAGTTACATGACTCTCTTTAAATCTACTGAAATTTACATATCTCCCTCTCTCACGCTTTCTTACCCATAGTTGATGGGTTTCAAATCCACACGCAAGCCCTTATCTTGGATTCTTGGATGAATTTTTTTTTTTTAATTTTAATTCAGACGCCTTTTTTTTTTTTTTTTTTTCTTAAAACTCATGGGAGCTGGGTGCGATGGCTCTCACCTGTAATCCCAACACTTCGGGAGGCCGAGGCAGGTGGATCACCTGAGGCCAGGAGTTCGAGACCAGCCTGGCTGAAATGGCGAAATCCTGTCTCTAGTAAAAACAGAAAAATTATCTGGGCATGGTGGCAGGTGCCTGTAATCCCAGCTGAGGTGGGAGAATCACTTGAACTGGGGAGGTAGAGGTTGCAGCGAGCCAAGATCATGCCATTGCCCTCCAGTCTGGGTGACAGAGCAAGACTCCATCTTAAAAAAAAAAAAAAAAAAAAAAAAAAAAAACCAGAAGCCTCATTGAAAAATCATATCATATCCATGAAACTTCCTTAATGGAGTGCACGTGGGTGTTTCTTTTGCATTCAGGAAATAAACTAATAGAAAGAAAAGATAGTCAAACACATCCACAGGAACACTGCCTTTCTTGTTCTGTTAGGGACAGGCTCTTAGAAGTCAAGAACTAGATTGCAGAATCCAAACCCATGTGTTCATCCCTACAATAGTACCAAGTAATGACTTTAACAAATTTTCATTGGATGCTTAAATGTGTAAAGCTTTTGCCACTATGGAGCAAGAGTTATGGAAAGCTTTCCGCGTACATCATAGTTAGAGCTTAGTTCCAATGAGAGTATAAGGGAGACTTCTAGAATCTTGTATTTTTCTTAATAACTATGAATTTTAAGTCATGATGCCTCAGCCTCACACCTTTGTTGCACTCCGCTAGCTACAGACACACTATTCTTTTATTTTGATCTATTATTTTATTTTGATCTCTATCACAACTGTGCAAAGTAGACATCACCCTCATTTTTCAAATGAGGAATTCAGACTCCATGAGTAGTTCAGTCAAAATTTCACAACACACGTAAAATCATCAGACACCTTCTGCATCTTGTTTTATTTTTGTTTTAGAAGTTTGGCATACAATCGTGTTTGGTGAGGGAAGAGGCTGCCCATATGTTTAGGTTTGGCTGATGGTTGTGATTACTGATTCAAGTGTGTGTGTGTGGCGTGGGTGTGTGGAGTGTGGTCTTTGTGTGTGTGTGGTATGGGGTCTGTGTGTGTGTGTGTGTGGGTGTGGTATGGGGTCTCTCTCTCTCTCTCCCTTTCTCTCTCTCTCTGTGTGTGTGTAGTGTTTTAGATAGAGCATTACATTTAGGATAATTTTGCATTATTTTCAAAGGTAGGTCTGAGCTAATGCTAATATTTTAGTTCCACAGAAGGAAAAAGTCCAGTTTGCTATGAGAATAGTGACATTGGCCACACCCTCTCTAGCAGAAAGGAAAGGACGGTGAGTCTCGGTGGGAGCCAGGGGAAGGTCAGAGAATGCCAGCTTGTTCCTGAGTGGCCTCAGTGATGACCCAGATGTAGTCAGTCACAATTCCTCAGCCTTGGGCATAATCGAAGGATCATCTGGGTCTCTGCTCCTCCTAATATCTTTATCCCCTGCATTCCAAAGCAAGAGGGGAGAAAAGCAAAATTGAGTCTGAAGGCAGACTCCATGTGACCACTTTAATTAAATGTAAGAGTGGCTGCTGTTTGAGACAAAAGGAAAAAAACTCAGGAGAAAGGGTGTGATATTGTTTTGAAGCAGGGAAGCTGAGGACGTACAATAGAACGAGAAAATAAAGTATGGAAGTTGTTCAACTACCGTCTGCTTCATATGCTAGAGCATGTCTTCCATTCTATTACAGGTGTAGAAAGCAGAGAGAAGGACAGAGAGGGCAATGCTAGTGATTTTGTGTTTAAATAAGTTACCAATGGTAATTAAGTCTTCCTTTTGTGCTTCAGCGGAAACAGAATGACTTAAGTTCCAACCAGCAGGATGTCATGCTTCCTGGGCTAGACTGCACCTTCTGTCCCACTAAAATGGGCAAATATTTCACTACAGTTTGGTACTTCTCTATGTTGCCTTCTGTTAATAAAATACTTATCAATAACAGTCCCATCTAATATGGCAGATTATTATATAGGTCTTCTAATGTAGTTCAATTTATGTAAACAAGCCTGAAGAATAGGTATTTTACAGGCCAGGCTTTATATACAAATTGCATCACCCATAAATGCTATAGCCAGGATTGGAATCAAGATTTGTGACTTCCATTCAGTGTCCTCTTCATGACATGGTACTGACTGAGAGTGACCACTGCACTGTGACTGGGCTGGAGGGTGAGAACACCCAGTCATTGTTGACTGGGGGGTCCTGACACGCCAACAATTTAAAAATATTCCAGAAATCCCATCACTCAGCAGCCAACCCTGAACATATATCTGAGAGAAGTGTCATTTACTTCATCAAGTGATTTGTGTGTGGTTTTAAAAATCAGCTTTACTGAGCTATAATTTACATACAAAGGCTTTAAAACATTTTAAGGTCGACGACTTTTGACAAATTGTATACAGTCAGGTAACCAACTTAATCAAAATATAAAACCTTTCCATCAAGCGAGAACATTCCTTCATGTCTCTTTACATTTCTTTAGTCATTCTCTCTCCTCTGCATCCTACGCCAGGCAACCACTGGTGTGGCTTCTATAACTACAGATAGTTTTATTTATATGAGATCATACAGTATATATTCTTTAGAGTAAGGCTTCTTCACTTGACATAGTCTCTGTGAGATTTGTGTTTATTTTTGCATATAGTTTTTTTTGCATATAGTTTATTAAGAGACCATATATTTTATTTATTATTATTATTATTATTATTATTATTATTATTGTTTTCTTTTTTTGAGACAGAATCTCTCTCGGTTGCCCAGGCTGGAGTGCGATAGCGTGATATCAGCTCACTGCAACCTTTGCCTCCTGGGTTCAAGTGATTCTCTCACCTCAGCTTCCCAAGTAGCTGGGATTACAGGTGCCACCAATGCCCAGCTAATTTTTGTATTTTTAGTAGAGACGGGGTTTCACCATGTTCGCCAGGCTGGTCTTGAACTCCTCACCTCAAGTGATCAGCTCACCTTGGCCTCCCAAATTGCTAAGATTACAGGTGTGAGTCACTGTGCCTGGCCAGAGAACCACATTTTTAAAAATCAATTTATTTGTCAAAAGAAATTTAGATTATTTTTAGTTTCAGATTATTATGACTAAAACTGTCATGAACATTTGTGTATATGTCTTTATAAATTTATTTTTATTTATTTATTTTACTTTTTTGAGGGGTAATACCAAGGATCAGAATGGCTGTGTCACAAGTGTATGTTAAGATATAAAAAACAATTTTGAAAAATGGTTGAGCCGCTTTACACCAAAAATATATAAGCCTTCCACTTGCTCCACATCCTTGCCCTTTGGAATCGTGCTTTGTGTGTGTATGTGTGTTACAATTAACTAATTAAAAGGTAATACATGACAATGAAAAATGTAGTTGTTAGCATTGTTGACATATGATTAACATAGCTTACACTTCATTCATTTTTGGATTTTGGTATATTTAAAAGTTATATAACTGCCTGTTTATTGTTGTGCAATACAGTTAATTTAGAAAAATGTTATCATCCCCAACAGAAACCCATACCTTTTGGAAATGATGCTTCATCTCACCCCCCACCACATTACCTTCCCTAAAGCCAGGCAACCACTAGTGTACTTTCTTTTCCTATAAAATTGCCTGTTCAGTTTTATATCTTTTGTCGTTTCCACTCCTTTGTTGACTTAGCATAATGTTCATATGACTTAGCATAAGGTTCATCCATGTCGTAGAGTCTATCAGTACTTCATTTCTTTTTATGAGTGAGGAATATTCTACTGTATGGACCCACAGCTTGTTTATCCTTTCATCAGCGGATGGACATTTGGCTTGTTTCCACTTTGGGACTATTGTGAATAATAGTGCTATGAACAGTCATGTATATTCACGCGCAAGTTTTTGTGTAGACATATGTTTTCGTTTCTCTTGGTTTTATACCTAGGAGTGAAATAGCTGGGTGGTAGGTTATCTACATTTCACCCTTTGAGGAACTGCCAAGACTGTTTTCAAAGTTGCTGTCCCATTGTACATTCTCACTTTAGCATATGGCTCTTCCAATACTTCAGCATCTACACCAGCGCTTGTTATTATCCATCTTTGTGATAATAGCCACCCTAGTGGGGTGGAAGTGTCATCTCATTGTGGTTATGATTTGCATTTTCCTGAGGACTAATGATAGAAACTGCTTTTGATGTTCTTATTGGCCATCATACATCTTTGCAGACATGTCTGTTTAGAACATTAGCCCATTTTTAATTGAGTTGTCTTTTTTTTTAGTGAGCTGTAAGAGTTCCTTATATTTTCTATATATGAATTCCTAATCAGGTATATGATTGGCAGATATTGTCTCTCATTCTTTGTCATTTCACTTTCTTGGTGTTCTTTGAAGCACTAAACTTTTAAATTTTTTTGATGTTCCACTTACACATTTTTTGTTGCTTTTGCTTTTGATTGTCATATAAGAAACAAAAATCATTTCGATAGGAAACCATTCCAAGGTTATCAAGATTTATGCCTATGTTTTCTTCTAAGAGTTATAGAACTTATATTATGTATCTTGAGTTAATTTTTTTATTTGGTATGTAGGAAGATACAACTTTATTCTTTTGCATATGGGTATCTAGTTTTCCCAGCATCATTTGTTGAAAAGGCTACTCCTTCCTCTACGAACTGTTCTGATACCCTTGCCAAAAATTTGATCATAACTGTGGGGTGGGAGTGTTGCTCCTAAACTGTCAATTTTATCTCATTGGTCTATATATTTATCCTTATGCCAGTGTCACAGTCTGGATGAATGTAGCTTTATAGTGATATTTGGAATCTGGAAATGTGCGTTCTCTGGATTTGTCCTTTGTTTTCAATATTGTTTTAGTTCTTCTAGGACTCTTGAATTGCCATACAAATTTTATCGTCAGCTTGTCAATCTCAGCAAAGAAGTCAGCTATTATTTTGATAGCAATTATATTAAATCTGTAAAATAATTTAGAAAATATTGCCATTTTAACATTAAGCCTTCCAATTCATGAACATGGGATGTTTTCCCAATTATTTAGATCTTCAATGGCTTTCAATAATGTTTTGTAGTTTGCAAAGTAAAGTTTGTCACTATTTTATTAAAGTTATTGCTAAGCATTTTATTCTTTTTGATACTACAGTAAAAAGAGTTGCTTTTGTAAATTCATTTTTAGATTGTTTATTGCAGATATATAGAAATACAATTGATTTTTGCATATTGCTCTTGTATCCTGCAATATTTCTGAGCTCATTTATTAGTTTGAATTGTTTTTAGTGGATTTCTTAGGTTTCACTGTATATAAGATACTGTCATTTGTGAATAGATTTACTTCCTTCCTCCAGTTTGCCTTTTATTACATTTTCTTGCCTAGTAGTCCTAGATACAACATAAGAGTACAATGTTGACTAGAACTGGTTGAGAAGAGATAGCCTTCTCTTGTTTCTGATCTTAGGGGAAAGCATTTTGATTGTTACCACTAAGTATAATGTTAGATTTATGATTTTTGTTTTGTTTTTGTTTTTTGTAGATCCACTTCTACAAAAATGTTCTTGTTCAGATTGAGGAAGTTTCCTGCTATTCCTAGTTTGTTGTGTGTTTTTTTGTCATGAAGGAGTGTTGGATTTTGTGTAATGCTTTTAGTTCATCTCTTGAGATTATTGTGTGGTTTTATACCTTATTCTGTTGAAATGGTATATTATATTAATCAATTTCTGGATGTTGAACCAATTTTGCATTCCTGGTAGAAATTCCATTGATTCATAGTGCGTAATCATTTTTATATGTTGCCAGGTTCTGTTGACTAGTGTTTTTTTTGAGGAATTCCACATATGTATTCACAAACGATATTGGTCTATAGTTTTCCTTCCTTGTGATATCTGCGTGTTCTGGGAATTAGGGTAATACTAGCTGCATACAATGAGTTGAGAAGTATCCTCTACTATTTTTAAAAATAATTTCTAGATAATAAGTATCAGTTCTTCAAATATTTGGTAGACTTTACCAGCGATCCATCTGCACCTAAGCTTTCTTTGTGTGTAACTTTTGATTACTAATTTAATATGTTTGTTAAAGTCCTATTTTGATTTTTAAAATATCTCCTTGGCCGGGCGTGGTGGCTCATGCCTGTAATTCTAGCACTTTGGGAGGCTGAGGTGGGTGGATCACCTGAGGTCAGGAGTTTGAAACCAGCCTGACCAACATGGTGAAACCCCGTCTCTACTAGAAATACAAAAAGTTAGCCGGTGTGGTGGTGCATGCCTGTAATCCCAGCTACTAGGGAGGCTGAGGCAGGAGAATTGCTTGAACCTGGGAGATGAAGTTGCAGTGAGCTGAGATCATGCCATTGCACTCCAGCCTGGGCAATAAGAGTGAAACTCCATCTAAAAAAAAAAAAAAAAGACTCCTTGAGCCTGTTTCAGTAGTTTGTATCTGTATGAATTTGTCCATTTCATCCAAGTGATCTAGCTTGTTAGTATACAATTATTTATAACATTACTTTATGATCCTTTTTGTTCTGTAAGTTTGACAGTAATGTTTCCTCCTTAATTTTTGATTTTAGTAATTTTACTTATATTTCTTTTGTTGTTTTCCTTGTTCAGCCTTAGTAAAGCCTTGTCAAATAACCAACAATTAATTTTCTTGATTTTTAATTTTTTAAAAATTTTTAATGTCTTCGTTTAAAATAATTTTCTTCTTTCTGCCTGGTTTAGGCTTAGTTTGTGCCTTCTTGTCCAGTGTATTAAAGTGAAAGTTTACGTTATTGATTTAAGGCTGCTCTCTTTTTTTTTAATATTATAAACATTTATAGATATAAATGTTCCTCAAAGTATTGCTTTTCTGCATCCCAAAAGTTTTTGTTTTTTGTTATTTTTTAAAGTTTCGATATATTATGTCTTCATTTCCATTTATCTCAAAGCATAATTTGAAATAAATTCCAGATGATATTCTCTTATATGTAATAAATCCTAAGTTTCCTTTGGCTCATTGTATTATTTAGAAGTGCATTGTTTATGTTCATGTATTTCTGAATTTCTCAATTTTTTTTTCTGTTACAGATTTCTAATTTCAATCCATTGTGGTCAGAGAACATACTTTCTATGATTTCAATCCTTTAAAATTTATTGGAACTTGCTTTATAGCCCATTATATGGTTTATCTTGGAGGATAAACCATAGCATTTAATGTGTCCCAAGTACACTTGAGAAGGATGTTTATTGTGCTATTCAATGGAGTATACTGTATGCCAGTCTCTTTAAATTTTAGCCAGTCCAGTGAGTGTTCAGCGCTGTTTACTGTAGGGTTAATTCATGTTTTTCTGCTTAGTAATGATGTTGAATATCTTTTCATTTTTTATATGGGCTACATGTATAGCTCTTTGCCTATTTTCAAATAAAATGCATTCTGTTATTTTTGAGTTATAGGAGTATCGTATATTTGGGATACAAGCACCTTGCCAGATATATTTGGATTGCAAACATTTCATTTCATTTTTGGGGTTACATTTTCATTTTCTTAAGTTATCTTTTGATAAACTTATATATAGCTTTTATGGCAAGTCTAAAGATCTTTGGCTGCCCCAAGGTCATGAAGATGTTCTATGTTCTCTTCAAGATATTTTATAGTTTTAGCCTTTATGTTTAGATGTACAATCCATTTCAGTTATTTTTTTATATGATGTAAGGGAGGCATTGAGATATTTTTTCATTTTTCTGATTCAAATATCCAGTTATCCTAGAACATGTATTGAAGAGACTATCTTTTTAACACTGAATTATATTGGTGACTTTTCAAAAATCAGTTGACTATATATGTATGGGGATTTGGGAACTAACTATTCTCTTCCTTCGATGTATATATCAATCCTTATGCCAATGCCACAATGTGTTGATTATTGTAACTTTCTAGTAAGGACTTAATGAGATAGTATGCATTATCCAATTTGTTTTCTCTCTTTTTTTTTTTTTTTCATTTTCTGCTCATTCTGCATACTTTGCAGAGCAACTTAGTCAATTCTTTTTAAAGTACTGTGGTTTTTTTACTGGTATTTGTTTCTTTAATTTTTTATTGATTTCTTTAACTGACACAGTATGATTGTGCATATTTATGAGGTACAACTTAATGTTATATATATATATGTGTGTGTGTGTTATATAAATGATCCCATCAGGGTAGTTAGTATAGCCATCACCTCATGTGTTTATCATTTCTTTGTGATGAGAACATTCAAAAGCCTCTCTTATAGCTATTTTGTAATATATAACATTTTACTGTTAACCATAGTCACCCTGCAATGCTCTAAAACACCAGAATGTATTTTTCTTGTCTAATTGTAACTTTATACCCATTGCTCAACTTCTCCCCATCCTCACCTCCTGCCTCTCCTTGCTAGTCTCTGATAACCACTGTTCTACTGTTTCTGTGATAACAACTTTAAATTTTTTTTTTTAGATTCTACATATATGTAAGATCATCCAGTATCTGTCATTCTCTGTCTGGCTTACTTCACTTAACCTGATTCCCACCAGGTTCATTCATGTAATGCAATGCAGTGACAGATTTTATTTTTATGGGCTGAATAGTATTCCATTGTGTATAGATACCACATTTTCTTGATTCATCCATTGTTAGTCACTTAGGTTAGTTTCATAGCTTGTCTATTGTGACTAATGCTGCAATAAATATGAGAGTGTAGATATCTCTTTGACATGCTGATTTCATTTCCTTTAGATATAGTCAATAATGGGATTGTTGGATCATAAAAGTTAGTACAGCAGACCTGAGACTACTGTCATTATAGAGGATTGCTTACAAGCTTGGCTTTTGGGGGGTGTCTTGGACTCAACTGGCAAACAGTTTCCTAAACTTATAAAAAAAATACTGCTTAACTGAGGAGAGTGGCTTACTGTGATAGAATGATCACACAAAAAATGTGGTTCATGCTGACACCTGCTTTCCTTCTAGAAATCTGGAATTTTGGTGCACTTTAGGCAGGAGGTATCTATGTGACCCCTCCCAATTAAAACACTATCTGCTAAGTCTCTAATGGGATTCCTTAGACAGCAACATCATCCATATGGTGCTGCATTTTTGTTGTGGGGGAAGAGTGTGCTCTGCATGACCCTTCAGGGGAGGGAAAGACCATAGAGAAGCCTGGATGTGGGTTCCTGCAGCCTCTGCCTGTGCCTTTATCCCTTGTGATTCAGCAGTAAGTCTTACTTTACCACTGTTAAAAGTCTTGGCCAAGAGTACAACTTTATGCTGGTCCTACGAGTCCTTCTAAGCATTGTCTGAGGTGTAGGGGGTGGTCTTAGGGACTCCTGAGGGATAGTTGGCTTGTTCTATTCCAATATGTTGTTGCTAGTATATAGGAATACAATTGTTTTTTTTTTAATGTTGACTTTGTATTTTGTGACTTCACAACATTCATTTCTAGTTCTAGCAGTGCTTTGTAAATTCCCTTTGTTTCTACATGGGCAATCATGTGATTGGTGAATAAAGATAATTTTACTTCTTCCTTTCTAATCTGTAATCCTTTTTATTACTGTTTCCTGTCTTATTGCCCTAGTCAGACTTCTGTTGGATGAAAGTGGCAAGAGTATACTTTTTTGCCTTGTTTCTTATATAAGGTGGAAAACATTCATCTTCTCATTATTACTTTATTATTGATTTTATCAACTTACTTACAAGTTAATGACTTTGCCTTGACTGGATGTTTTTCTAAGAAAAGGTTGCTCCAAAACAGGAGATAATAGCAAGGCACATATTGTGCAGGTACCGGGTGACCAAGGATTGTAGGAGAAGGCCTCTATTGATGAGAATAAAAAGAGATGAAAGGTGGCATTGCAATATCTAAAAACCTACTTGATATCCTTGCAGATCTTCCTCTAATTTACTTTTCTTCTTTTTCACTTATATATCTCTCAGTTCCTAGCCCAATGTCTCACAGAGTTTGTTCTCAAAAAATAAGAATTTGGGGGTACTTGAATTGAAGTCAATCAGTATAAGGGATTATTTTTAATTTTATTGGATGCCATAATTATATTTGATAATGTAATATCAAAAGCATTACTTTTAGAGGTATTTCTGAAATTTTTCCAGGGAGAATAGTGTAATATTTGGGATTTGTTTTCAAATATTCCAACAAATAACAACAGTAACCAAAATGAGATTGTTATAATATTGATAGTTGTAAAAGCTTGGTGCTATTTATATCATACTAAAAAATATATATTTTTTAAAAATCCATCCTCTGTGCTACTGTTTAATGAGGAATGTGTAAATTCTGGTTTGAGAACTCTTACTTTCTGAGTTCCAAGGAATTGAAAGCGTATTTGCCAATTACTTTTATACAACAGTTTATTGAGAACTTGAAAAATTATTGCTACCAACGAATCATCAAATAGTCATTGAAAGATAAGAGAAATGCTGGTAGAAAGCAGAGTCTACCTGCAGTGTGCTTTGGGCCACGGTCACTGCTTAACTCACTATGGTATTCACATCAACGTCGGCCTTCTGGTTGCCAAATCCAATAGACACTTCTTCCTTACCTTAGTTCAACACTCTGCATCCTTTACAGCCTACCCACTACTTATTGAGGATTTCTGTTCCTTTGCTTGGCCTCTGTTGTACTTAGCTAGTGCTGTGTAAGAAATCACCCTCAAGCTCAGTGGTGTAAACCAACCATTGTATTATGCTCTCAGATACTTTGGGTCAGGGATTTGTGTTGGACGCAGAGGGATCAACCTATCTCTGTTCCATGATGTCTGTGGGCCTCAGTTGGAAAGACCTGAAGGCTAGGGATGAGTTGGCAGCAGGGGGGCTGGAGTCATCTAGAAGCATCTTCACTCATCTCTGCTAATCCGTCAGCCAGAACACCTACACATGGCCTCTCCAAGTAGTCTTTCTGCATAGCCTTGCTTTTGCTTCCTCCTAGCAAGGTGGCCGGGTTTCTAGAACACAGGCAGAAACTACATTGCAGTCCCACCCAGACACAAGTGGGATACAAGGGTGCAGGGTCATACTCTCCACCTCTCAGTGGGAGGACTGTCAAAGTCAGTGTGGTATGGAGATACCGTCCAGAGATCTTTGGAAAACATATTCTGTCTTAGCTTCATAATGCTGCTTTACAGTTCTCCTCCTTTGGAATGTCTTTCTTCACCTTCATTTGGGTCTCTCTCTCTCTCTCTCTCTCCTGCTTAAATGTCAGTAATCTCCAGGGTGGCTCTGATACAGATCCTTTCTTTGTTCACTCTACGCTCCTCTCCTTGTATTTCATTCAACCCCGCAGCTATAACTTACACCAATATGTAGCTGCAATAAACATGTAACAAGCAGATCTGTACAGCTCGGTCTTCACTCCCGAGAGCCAAATCCAAATATCCACAAGACGTCCCCTTTTGCATGTCTTACAGTCACGTTAAACTTAGATCATCCAAATGGAATGCAACATGGTGTTTCTTCTGTCCGCCCCTGATAGTCTTCCTATTCTGCTCATCAGAGAGAATAGCACAGCTATCTCCTGGTCCCAAACAGAGACTGGTAAGTTATTTTAGACGCCTTCTTTTTATTCCAGCTATCTTTCCAATCAATATCCAAGTCTCATCAATTAATTCTTCTAAATTTCCTTTTAATATATTACATTCTGTCCATTCCCACAGCCACTGCCTACCTGAGGCACATATTCTCTCTTACTGGAATCATTGTGCTATTTCTCTCACGAATCCATTTGTCTTTAGACTTGGCCTCTGCTTCCTCCTCCATTCTGCTGTTAGAGGGCACTGTTTATCACAGAGATCTGTTCATGTGACTCTGCTCCAGTCTTGCAGATGATCACCCAAGATTCTCTGGAATATCCTACAGTCCTTTTGCTTGTCATGTTTAGATGCGAGCCCACATGTTCACACTGAATGCTCACCAGAATTTCCACTACTGCACTTTAAACCCCAGGCTCAAAAAATTATATATAAATACTTCTTAAAACCATATGTCTTCATGCCTCTGATTTTTTGCACAGGCTATTCCACTTGCCCGGAATCCTTTCCGCCATTGAGCTTCCAGGCCTTTGTTTATATTTAGCCTTTAAAAATCTCAGCTTAAGTGCTACCTCTTCTATGAATGTTTCCCTAATAATTCACCTTCTCCACCCACACACATGCACGTACCCACCAAAATTAACAAACACAAGAACTCTGTAGATTTGTGGACTTAACACTCTGCATTTCCTTTGCATACCTTCCATATAAAGTTTCACATTGTGTTATAATAATTGTATCACAGAACTCTCTGTGGCTCTCCATCTCTTAGTGGTGAGGATTACCTCAGTAATCATCCATTTATTAATTCATTCAACAAATAATGACCAATAACTCCTACCGTATGCCGGTCACTGCTGTTGAAACAGACTGCCATGGTAAACAGGTCTTCATTGATAGTCTGTCTCCAGCTCATGGGACATGTTCAGAACATCACGGCTGAATTTTTAAATCACCTCTGGAGTATCATGGGTGCTTAGTAAGTGTTGTTAAATAGTTGATGAGAGAAAATTCCCCTTGATGGATCTCAACTGAGGTCATTAGAGAAATCCTTCTGTACATATAGGGCAAGGATTGTGATTTACTAGTTTGCATAATGCCAGAAAGTAAATTTGAGGTTTTCTAGCAAAGCTCCTTGGATTTATCCTGAAGGCTGTGTTGACATCAGTATCCCCCACCCAAAATAGTAATGTAACATGGTAAAAGTATAGGACACTCCAGCAGAAACATGCTGTTTGCTTGCCTACAGTGAACCAGCTCTTTAGTTTTTCAGGTAACCCTAGTCCGAGCACCTTCTGAGTCTACCGGAGACATCACCTGGCCTCACACTGTCCTGATACTCTTCTTTTTTTTTTTTTTTCTTTTTTTGAGACAGAGTCCCGCCCTGTCACCCAGGCTGGAGTGCAGTGGCGTGATCTTGGCTCACTGCAACCTTTGCCTTCCAGGTTCAATTCTCCTTTCTCAGCCTCCCAAGTAGCTGGGATTACTGGTGCATGCCACCACACCCAACTGATTTTTGTATTTTTAGTAGAGACAGGGTTCCACCATTTTGGTCAGGCTGGTCTAGAATTGCTAACCTCAGGTGATCTGCCAGCCTCGGTCTCCCAAAGCGCTGGGACCACAGGCCTGAGTCACCACGCCTGGTCTCTGATAGTCTTATTGTGAATTGTCGGGATAGCTTTCATTTGTTTGTGGTTCTGTAGACGCCACCCCAGATTTCAAAGCCACCTGTACCTGTTCCTCAGATTCAACAGTCATTGCCTACAGGGCAGTCATTGGCTAAGAAACCTCTAGAGGAAAATCACGCTTGAGGCAAATAACATTCTCTCACTATTAGCAGCTTTTATATTTTTTAAAACCTCATTTTCTTTTTCCAGCCCCTATTGCATTGTAGACATTTTTATAATGAGCATAAATGTTCATTTAATTTTATTTGGCATATGTGGAGCATCACTCCTTCAGTAACTGAATTCTGCTAACAGCTTTGAAGGAATGACCCTGGGTGTGACCAGTGGTTCTTCAGAGCATGGCTCCGTTTTGATTAGCTAAATTTTCTGTTAGCCCAGTGAGTCCACACACCAATTAGTGAAGCATAATCACAAGCCTGAAGGTTTCAGGAGTTTTCTTACAGGGAAGTAACATTCATACTTTTCTTAATATATTATCATTTTTAAGTAAATATCTGACAGTGTCTAGGTAAATAAATTCTGTGCACACAAAAGCTCAGTGTGCCTCCAGAAGAGTTCAGTATATATGCATATACATATATGTTTTTCACAATTCAGATGCAAGTAACAGAAACATTTGTTCATCTTCAAATCATTTTAATAGATGATTGGGTTCCTTGTCCACCCACTGCACAATTACTGTGGGAGAACCTTCTTTCATTTACAGCACCCCAGTCTGTAAGAATAGATATCTAAAAATACAGAAGCTGGTGCCCAGAAATTGTCCTTGAAGCTTGATTCCAAAGCACAATATGTGGAGCCCAAAGCATGACCAGATAGTAAAAGCTTTCACATCATACATGGGTCAAGCACAGACATATTTTTCTTTTAGGTTTGGAATAAGGGTTAATTGCATCATCTAGGAAGTGTTCAGGAATATAGCCTTGTGAATTCTCACAGTTAATGAGGACTATCAAAAATTGACTTCACACATGATAAAAAGAACAAGAAATCTTGGAATTCTTTCAATCCCAAAAAAGTATTGTGATATTAATAACATAGATCAAATTTATTTTTATTAATTTCTGCTTCCAAACGTACAACCGGTGAGCTTTAAGCCCACATCTTATCGTATTGTTATGTTTCGTTGCCAAAAGCAACACATATTGATATTTCAGAAATGCTGCCGGGTCTTTATGTAACTAGTTGCTATTTTGCCTCAAAAAATAAATAATGCTTCCTGTTTTTACTTTTACTTATCTGGAATAAGTAGCTATTGACATCTGCTGAAGTCAGTATAAAGATTTATTTACCTGAGTGCAGATATTGACCAATAGGGAGCCTGGCTCAATGTTTATATTGAAGGACAATAAATTGTCATATTGACTGGGCTGAGACATCAATATTTGCATTGTTGTAAACATTTTTAAAAATCTCCATGAAATATTCTTCAGAAATTCTCTTGTCATCAGAGTAGCTGAGCTAGAGCTCTTTAGGGAATAGCTTGTGTCTGCAAGCCAGTGGATAACTTGAAATAGCTATAAATTGTTCTGGTTTCCAAGTTTATACAAAGACACATTCTTTATTGTGATGTATAATGCCGATCATTAGGAGCTTTCAGATGACAATCCCAGCCCCCTCCTCAAGTAGCAGATTTTTGTCTACAACAACTCTCTGAACAGAAATACGCTCCCTGAGCAGCTTGTGTCTTGAAAATCTCATGTTTTCCAAAAAAAACTCATTGCCCAAACAGTGAAACATCATTAATTCCAACTAGATTAATTAAAAATGTGGGATGTTTCAACTCAATTGGAATAACTTTCCTTTGTGTCAACAGTAGAAAGAGGAAGATGGTTTAGAAAAAATATAGGACAGGTAAAGTAATAAATTGAATATTTAGCCTGTTTAAGACAGAAGCATAATCTACACAAAATCTTCTCACTACCTATGAATGCCTATTAATAGGCATTGACTTAACTTCTTAATTCCCAATGATATGTGTGAGTGTTTATACAATATATGCCATTTTAATTGAGTTTTGTAATAGATACAGGTTAGACAACGTTATCAACATATGTTCATATAATTTAATGTACTTGGAAGAGATAAAACAGGGGAAATTCCTTTTTTTTTTTTTTTTTTTTTTTTTGAGATGGTGTCTCGTTCTGTCTCCATGCTGGAGTGCAGTGGTGCAATTTTGGCTCACTGCAACCTTTGCCTCCTTCCTGGGTTCAAGCGATTCTCCTGCCTCAGCCTCCTGAGTAGCTGGGACTACAGGCGCGCGCCACCATGCCCAGCTAATTTTTGTATTTTTAGTAGAGACGGGGTTTCACCATGTTGACCAGGATGGTCTCAATCTCTTAACCTCGTGATCCACCTGCCTCAGCCTCCCAAAGTGCCGGGATTACAGGCATGAGCCACCGTGCCCGGTCAACAGGGACAATTTCTATCATATAGTGTATAAACTAAACATCTGGCAAATTTTAAATTTTTTCCAAGTTGGTAAAATCATAACCTACTTTAGCCAGCCCAATAGTTCTAAGTGAGTGGCTCAAGATAATTAGCACCACCTCTCGGAGAAGCAGATTCATTGTTCTAGTTAGAGTTTGGTGCCTCATCTTCTTTGTCGAGTAAGACAATTATGACAGCGATCAGACATTAAGGAGCTCGGGATGATGTGCAAAATGTGATGCCTGTTTATGCTTCAATAACAATTTGGATGAAGAATTTGGCATCTTAAAAAAATTGCATCATGGTTATATTCCTAAATGATGAAATAAAAGAAAAGAAGCGTCCAATTCTCTCTGCAGTTGCTTCCACCTCTAGGCGGTACTTCTTAGCACCCTGTTCTAAGTTAGGCTCAGGGACTGAGAATGCTTTTAGTGAAGAGGGATAGGAGGGGGGGCTGAGATGGGCAAGTCTGAAATGTGCCCTCCTGTTCAGTGGGGGCTTTGGAGGGAAAGTGGAAATGTCCTTCCAGTAACCGTGGCTGCAGATGAGACACTCAGGCCTTGCCCAGGCCTCGTGGGAGCGGCTGTTCTGTCATCAGATAGGGGCTATATCTCAGTGATTCCCTCCATCCTGCCCTTTCCCTGGCCTCCCTTCCTCCTCTTGGGCTTCTCTGTCTCCCCTCCTTCCACCCTCTGAGGCAGCTGCCCAGTGCTTGTAGAAAGCCCCACCACTTCCAAAGGACTGTCCCAGCCCCTGGGGCCTCAGCCCCTGGATCTGTAGGGGATGATTTTGTGGGGATTAAAATGAAATGAGGTATGGGAAAGAGCTGGCACACAGCGAGCCCTCCAAGGTGAGCCCCCTCCCTATTCTGGGCTTTCCCTTGGACACCCACTGCACTGGTTGCTAGCGCTGTGGTAACAAAGTACCACAGCCTGGAGGGCTGCAACAATTCCAATGCATTGTCTTACAAATCTGGAGGCCAGAAGTCTGAGCTAAAACTGTTGGCCTGGTTGATTTCTAGGAGGGTCTCTCTCCTTGGCGTGTAGGTGGCCGCCTTCTCCCTGTGTTTTCACATGTCTTCCCCCTGCGTCTCTGTGTCCTGATCTCTTCTTGCAAGGACACCAGTCCTAATTGATTGGGCCTACCCCAGTGACTTCAGTTTAACTGCTTGACCTACTTAAGGAGACTGTTTCCAAATGCCCTCACACTGTGATACTGGTGGTTAGGACTTCAACTTACAGATTTGGTGTGGGAGCACAAATCAGCCCATAACAGCTGGTCAGTCCCTCACCTCTGCCTCCTCAACTCTCACGTTGCAAACCCCACCTGACTCTTCCCCCACAGTGGCTTTGGGGAGAAGGGTGGGGCTGGCCAGGGTTTCCACACCTGCCTCCCGGAGACCCACTTCGGATGCCCAGCACCGCGACTGCTGCACAGCCACGAGGCTGAGTGCTGTGGATATGTGCATGACTTAGGAATATGTGCTGATGTGTTTGCCACAGCAACACAATGAGGAAAGCACAGCTAGAGGAGAGATGGGGAGCTCATCTACCCGGAGAAGCATGAGCAGGAGCAGGAAGGTTCACTCTGGGACTGTGCTTACAGGACCCTGAGATGCAGCAGAAAGAGCCGTGTGAGGAGCGGAGTGACGTTGCCTGCAGGTGCTTTCCACTCAGACCCTCCCATCTTTGGCTTCCCTGCTACCCACGTCTTCTCACCTGGACTCCCCTCTCTCAAAGGGCATCCTCAGTAGTGGTCTCTCAGCCCATCTGCCCCTCAGAGGCCTGGACCCCTGCCTTGCCCTCTTTGTGCCTTCACATTGACATTGACTGGGAGCTGTCCTACCTGGTTCTCATGCCCACCAGCCTTCCTGTCCACCCTGTGGTCACAGGAAGATGGGCAGCCTCAGCTCTGAGCTCTCTTTGTACCTCTCTCTTCTCACCTTTTTGTTGTTGTTAATTGTCACGCACATCTTGAAGAAGGAGGAATGAAATGTTTCTGGCTCTGACCAACTCTGTTTTTCTAAGGGTCCTCCTCCTTTGCAGCCCTGACCCAGATGGCACTGCTCCTCTCACTGTCACAGCCACCCCTCGCCAGCCTGAGGCTCACTCCCTGCTGTTCATGAGCACCCAGATTGGGGCATTGGTGCACCTGGACTTGCCATGTGTTGGGCACCACCCATCACACTTACCGCTTTTTCTCCATGAGTTATATTCACAGCGGTTCCCCAGGCATCAAATTGGCAAAATGAGTTTAGCTCTTGGGACCAAAGGACACACAGGAGATCATTTATTCTTTACATCACTCCCCTTTTCTCAGGTAGGACATGAATCTTCCCCGTCTCTCTTCTGGGCATATTTGCTGCCAGTCCCTGTCCCTCAGGCTGTCTGCTTCTCCTAGCCTTGACAGGTGAGTCTCACTCCACCAGGGTCTTTACAATTCAAGGCACAGTCCAGCCTCTTGTAGATGGTAATCTTATGAATGCAGCCACTCTGGCTTATCCCGGCTGCATCGTGAGAAAAACGGAGTTCCACTCAGGGCTGGAGTTTGCAGAGTCAGCGGGCACCTGCAAACCAAGAGCTTCCGGCTGCGAGGAAGACCTGCACCCCAAGCACTTGGCTTGGCTGCTGGCTGACGTTTGATCATCAATACTTTTAGTTTGAGTCTCTGGTTTCTGTGAAATAATAACTTCTAATATCCACACAATGGAGTACAATTTACAGAATGCATCCATATATTGAAAACATTTAACCTGATCTATAAACTTCACAGTCGATATTACATCCCTCTCATGTTGTCAGGAAGAGACTCACTTAGGGTAACACAGTGACAAACTAAACGTGAACGATTCTGGTCCATGGCGGTGCAGGCTGTTTCTGTCTGTCACAGCAGGCTGCCACTCTGCACTTCATCTCACGAGAACAGTTTGGAAATACTAGTAGTTCTTTTCAAATGGGATTGTGTTTCTGGCCCTTTCTTGGAAGAGGACCTGAATGAAGGATTGAAAGATTCAAAGGAAGGAGACTTAGGAGTAACACAGAAGCTCCACTTAGGTAAAAGCTAGAGAAGAACATGAAATTCAACATACTTTGCGTGTCCCCCACCCCCAAACACACACAGCCTCAATGTGCAAATGTGGCCCACTTATTTTTGCCTCACCACTCTGTTGTTGCTAGTAGAACTTTTGATACTTCTGATACTCAGTGGTTTTCAACTGGGCACCATCTCTGGGGGATATCTGAATATGCACGAGCCCACCAGAATGACCGCATGGCTCTACTGGCCCCCTGTGTCAGAGGGGCCAGGAATGCTGAACATCGCAGTGGCTAGAGCAGTGCCCAGTGTTGAATCCACCTGACCACCAGGACAATGGTGTATCCAGTGAGAAAACAAACTAGGGAGATGCATCAGACTTAGGAAGCCCTGCTATCTGCTCACAGGATCCCTGAGAACCCTGGCTATTCTACCTTTCCAGCACTTCTGCCTTTTGATCCTTCTTTGAAGATGCTTTTCTTCTTTGGTGCCTACATCCTTCTCACTCTTGAAAGGACTCAACTATAGAAAATCCTTTCCCTGGTACATGAACAAGGACTTCCTCCTTTAAATTCCTCCTTAGTGTGTATTTATTCTTCAAAATATTTTCTAGACCATTTGAGACCCCTCAGGCTGTCGATGACAGAGAATGTGCTGTCTGATGCTCATCCATCATCCTCCCTCGTCAGATCTGTCTAACCAGTCCTTAAGCCCTTTAGGCAAGGCCAGTTTCCGTCCTGGTGGGTGTAAAGCTGAGTACTTTTCTCAGGCACACATTATGGTGAAATAATGATGATCATAGTCAGAATTATGATTTTGGTAAGCGGAGTATGCTGTGTTTTCCAAATGCTTATTTTTCATTATGTGTTGAATGAATAATGGAAGACACATTGAGCTCAGGACCCAGATGTTCTGTCTGGGTGCATTTCCTTCTAATGGTTTGAGAGAAGCATTCTTTTATCCAGCTCCTGGCATGTATGTCAGGCTGGGTGTGCATGTGACTAAACGGAGCGCCCTAAAGCTGCATATGTGCCATGCTATCTGAGGTTTAAGTTCTGTAAATTCTTGAGGGGGAAATCTAGTTTATATTGTAAAAAAAAAAAAAATGTTTAAAAGGCCTGAGAAAAGGATCAGAGAGACTGAACAGCCCCTAAAAGACACAATTTCAGGGAGTCAAGTACAAATGAATGAGGAACTTTTAACACTATACATATAGGACATCTGAAAAATGGACTTAAACTTGAAATAAATGACAGATCTAAGTATTCTGATAAATAGAGATAAATAGAGAAAGAAAAAGTGTGCTAACATGCATGTGTGAGCATGCATGTGAATGTGTCTCTAATAAGCTTACATTTCATGAGCTTACAATTTTGGGTCGGTACGCATGTCCAAATGCAGGATATGGGTATGCATGAAAAGCAGGAAAAACATAGTGTGCTGAGGATCTGTTTGGCGTATATGTGTCTATTTTGAAGAATATGGAAGAATAATTGAGGCTATTCATTTAATAAACATTTACGTGGTTCAAGGGTATGATATACATTGTCCCTAGAGACAAAAATTACTGAAAGTAAAATTTCAGTTTCTTTATATGCTTTGTAAAAAATAATCTCTTTTTACAAACCTGTTTAGTATTGTGTGCAGTGCACAGAGCCTAGTGTCGGTGTTTCTCTGGGGATTGGAGCAGACAGTCCTGCCAACCAGCATGGCAGGGAATCGCCTGGGCAGGATGCAAGCCACAACGTGGAGAATATGATTCTTAGTGGAATAGAAAGCCAAGTGCCATGGAAGCCAAGACACATGCAGGCTTACCAAGATGCCCCAAGCCATTGGAGAATATGGAGTTTCTCAGTGCCCAGAAGATTCAGAAGATTTACTTAAACTTAAAGGGCAAGTAGACCTTAAGAAGCTGTAAAACTTGAGGACATCCAAGATTCTGACATATGAAATACAATTTCTTTGGCATCTATGGTATACCATACACTCTTAGCTACTAAACTTAGCTACTTTTTAAATGCATATTTCTGTGCCTGTTTGTTTTAACGCGTACATCGATTCATGTATAGAACACCACTGGAACTGAACAGAATACACAATAGTTTCACCCAAAAACATTTCTTTTGTTGCCTTTTTAAAGTCAAACCCTTTCCCATCTTTTAACCTCTGTTGTTTAAATTGAGTAATTTATTTCTTTCTTTTCTCTTTTCTTTTCTTCTTTTCTGTCTTTTTTTTTTTTCCTTCTTTTTTTTTTTTTTTTTTTTTTTTTTTTTGAGACAGAGTTTCACTTTTGTTGCCCAGGCTGGAGTGCAATGGCACGATCTTGGTTCACTGCAAACTCCACCTCCTGGCTGCCTTTTTAAAGTCACACCCATTCCCATCTTTTAACTTCTGTTGCTTAGATAGAATAATTTTTCTCTCTCTCTCTTTCTTTCTTTCTTTCTCTTTCTTTCTCTCTTTCTCTCTCTCTTTCTTTCTTTATTTCAATTTTTTTTTTCTAAGACAGAGTTTCACTTTTGTTGCCCAGACTAGAGTGCAATGGCATGATCTTGGCTCACTGCAACCGCCACCTCCCGGGTTCAAGCAATTCTCCTGCCTCAGCCTCCTGAGTAGCTGGGATTAGAGGCACCCACCACCACACCAAGCTAATTTTTGTATTTTTAGTAGAGACAGAGTTTCACCATGTTGACCAGGCTGGTCTTGAACTTCTGACCTCTGGTGATCCGCCCACCCCAGCTTCCCAAAGTGATGGGATTATAGGAGTGAGCCACCATGCCTGGCCCAATAATTTATGTTTATCTTTAAGTTTACTGACTTTTTACTCTATCATCTCTATTTTGCTATTAAACCAATCCAATTAGTACCTAAAACTCAGTCCTAGTTTTTCTTACTTGCTTCTTGTGTATAGCTTCTAGTTCTCTCTTGAGAATGTCCACCATCTTATTTGTTTTAAAAGTGTTCACCTTTACTTCGCAGGCATAGTTTTACTAGCTGCTTTAAGATCTGGCGATTTGCAAAAATTCTCAAGGATGGTGTTTGTTAATTGTCTTTTCCCTTGGGAATTATTTAGCTTCCCCTTGTTCTTTGTAGGATGAGTAATTTTTGATGATGTAGTACACATTTTGATCTTACTAGACTCTAGATTCTGTTAAGATCCTTTGAGAATATATAGGCAGAGTTGGCCAACTAAGACTCTGAGTAGTGGTTTACACAAGAGTTCAGTTCTCAAAGCCTTTGGTATACTGTCCTGGGTTAGTTCCACACAAGTTCAGAGTGAACCTAGGACTTCATACATTGCTATATCTGATTCCTTTCTTAAGCTCCTTCTCTGCGTGATTTCCGCCTGCTCTCCAGCTCCCCTGAGCCCCCTTTCTTTGCCGTCTGCCTAGAAAGCAAGACTATTAGCACCGTCCTCCATCCCTCACCCCCTGCCATAACCTTAATGTTACTAATTTCTTGTGACTGAGTCCAACTCCAGGGAAAAGTGTTGAGAAGAAAGAGAAGAAAAAAATTAATAGGTATTCCTCTGCACTTTTCAGACCACAGAGGCTCCTGTACTCAGTTCCTCTGGTCATGAAGTTTTTCTTTCAAGTTTTAGATGTCTTTGTGGCCACTGCTGTTACTATCACCACTGCTGCAAGACTGCAGCTTCAGGACTGAGGCTTACCTCAGGGCAGGGCCAAGGGAAGGAAAGAAAACGGATTTCCCCGACTCTCCATCCTACAAGCCTTATCTTTCCACATCCTCAGACCAAAAAGAGTTTATCCCAGAGTTGTTTGTTTGTTTGTTTTGTTTTGTTTTCATTGCTGTTGTTGTTTCTGTTGGCATCTGCTATATAGTTTTAGGATTCTGGCTGCTCTGAGTTTAAGCCAGGAACGGAAGGAGGAAAACAAACAACAGGACACTTGCCGCTATATTGTTCTTTCTTCAAGCTTTCATTTCGCTCCATAGGCTGCTTGCTATTATTTAATGTTCAGAGCTCTCATATATTTTGTTTATGCATTTTGTCAGTTATAATGAATGGGAGAGAAAGGATAAGATGTGGTTACCCCATAATAACTTGGACTGCAAGTCTTGTAGAGAATTAAAAATAATAACAGTAAGACTGACTAAAAGATAGTTAATAAAAAAATAATTTTTTTATCATCACAATACACATGTAATTTTCAGCACTGTCAGTGAGCAGGCATCTCCCACTGCCCTGCCCTTGGTAAATCACTGATATGGGGAAATTGAGAGCCGGGAGTAATAGGAAATAGGGCTAAAGAGTCAGCTATGTTTGTCATGGGTTATTAAAGAACTTAATAAGGATGGTGTCCTTCATTTTGGAGTTCCTAAATATGCATTGGATACTGAGTGTATTGTTTTAATAGACCCTGTGCATAAAAGCATAGATGAAGAATTAATGTCGACCTAGTAAATTATAAATTTATTGAGAGCAAGGAACATACCAGCTGTACTTTTGTGCATTTATTCATTCAACAACTATATATTGTGTATAACTATATGCTATAGATACAGAAATATTATCTCTCTTTAATGGAGCTTTACTCTGAAGGGAGAGACAAATAACCAGTCCATTTTAATATAATGTAGTAGGTGTTACCATTCTTAAAAAGCACCAAGCAGTTAAGATGAACAGTGAATTGGGGGTGGGGGTGCTCTCCCAGGGAATGTGCAGAGTTACAGAAGGATTCCTATATGAGCAGAATTTAAGCTCTAGCCGGAAAGAAAAATAAGGCACAACCTGAAAAATAGAGTGTTTCCAGGTGATAATATGACTGAAACTATGGACAAAAGATAAGATGTCATTCTTCTAGAATTATGAGTTGTTTCCGTTAGATCTGAACCAAGTATGGGAAAATGTGAGGAAGAAATGATAAAGAAATAAAGAGGCATTAGATAATGATGGGCCATATAGGAATTTATGCTGTGTTTGGGATGATGGTATCGTATGGACTGGTATATGAGTATGGATCAGATGTTGACACCTACCTAATATTATTATTGAATAAAAATTAAAATAGATAATATTTGTAAATAAGTTTTATAAATGCAAAAGTCCAGCAGACCCCTCCAGTTGTCTCTAAAGTATCAGGTGATAGAAGTATCAGTGAACAGAAGAGGATGGATTGAAGACATACTTTAGAGGTAGAATTAATAAGACTTGGTGGTGGGTTTGATATTGGAGTCAGGGATTGTTAAGTATTGAGTATGACTTCTACATTTTTTTTTTTTTTTTGAGAAATGTGATTGGTAAAGGTGCCATTTGTGAATAAGAGAAAAACTGAAGGAGAAGAACATTTGAAGGAAGATGAAGCTTGAAGAATTTCATGTGGGACATGTCAAATGTGGGGTGACTATGAGACTTCCATGTGACCATGGAATTGCCTATGTAAGTGTAGGGCTCATGGTAGAGAAATAGGGTGAAGATATAAATGTGTGAGTTATTGCCATAAACCTGAATGTTCAAAGCCACAGAATAAATGATATTGCCTGGGAAATCATTGTACAGTGAGAAAAGAATACCTGGTACCCAGCCCTGAGGAGAAGCCAGGAAAGGAGATTTTGAAGAACTATCCAGAGAGGTGGATGGGCGGTTAAGAGATTATGGCATTATGGAAGCCAAGAAAAACTCATTTATAGGAGTGAGTTGTCGACTATATATATTGCTGCTGAGAAGTCTCTTAAGAAAATGCTAAGATGTGTGCTGTGAATGTAGACACATGGCAGTCATTCAGTGACCTTGGAACGGGTAGGTTCAGTGGAGAGGTGTGAACAGAAGCTGGACTGGACTGGTTGAAATGTGAATGTGAGGGGAAGAATCTGAGACCGCACATTTGGACAACTGTTCTGAGAAGCTTGACTGTGAAAAAAGGCTGTGGAGCATGGGGTCAGTGGAAAACAGTGGTGTTCAGGCAGACATTCGAAGGTGTGAGAGCAACCATGAAAAGGATCCAGTACAGCAAAAGCAGGTGAAGATTTAGGAGAAAGTCCAGGTAACTGATGGAAGTCCTTAAAAAAGTGAGAAAGAAAGAAATGAGTAGAACAAAAGGAGGGATTGGTTTTTTTGATAGCGGAAAGGGAAGACATTTGTTAGACCGTGTAAAGTATGAATAGAAGTGAAGGGGTTGAGGGTATTTCCCCATGAGAATTGCAATGATGGGTCATGAAATCTAAGTTTTCTAAAATGTTGGAGATAATAAGATGGCAAGCACAAATGTAGGTCTGTACATTTGATCATGAGAAAAATGAGTCTGTCTGATGGCTTCTCTATTCTCCCTTCTCCGGACCCTTCCACACCTCCGTGGAGCAGGACACAGGATCCTCAGCAGAGGACAGCATGGATGGAGGGAGAGGGTGGTAAGGCACTGAGAAGTTGGAAGAGCATGAAGAAGGAGAAAAATGAACCTTGAGAATGCTCAAGTGTCCGGGGCAGTTGTGAATGCCTGCTTGAGGTGGGCATGCATGAATATATGGAGAAGTCAGTTCGCTTGTTTTTGTGATATTCCTACAGCAGACACAGAGGAGACAGATGTTTGGATTCATCTAGGATGTGGTTTTCCCAGGCTAGTGGAACAAGGGAGGGAGGCGAAGGAGTTGAGAGTATTTTCCAGAGAGATATGACAATGATGGGTTATAAAATATACATTTTATCAAAAGGGATGTAAAAGTAAAAAAAAAAAAAAAAAACTGAAAAATGTTGGATCAGGGGATTTAAAGCCTTGGTGAAGAAAAATAATTGTTCCCTCAAGCCACTGAACAAAGATTTTAAAAAGGTAAGAAGTTATGGAAAGAGTGAGATGCTTAAATTAATGCCTTCAGAGGTGGTTCAATTTCTGACAAGTTTCAGGTGTGAATGTGGAGTAGGTCATTGAAGACAGCAGAGCAAAAAGTCATGGAGCTAAGATCAAGAATATGAGGGGCGGATTTTTGATGGATTGTATTTCAGGACAAGGAGGTCACAGAGAATAATGGTAGGAGTTAAGATGCAGACGGAGACTCTAAGAAGCAAAGGTTTTTATTGAATAGAAAAAAAAATAACCAGGAGGTCAGTAGAGAATAGAAGTGTGATGGAAGAGGAAGAGGCAGGGGTGTAGTTATTTAGATAATATGGGCCTTAAAGATATAAGGTTTGAAAAAGATGGAGCGAGCTCAGAAGTTTAATTGGAAAACAAAGACACCAACCAACAAAAAAATATGTGTGGTATTTGAAAATTTGGTAGCACCCACTTGACAGGACAGGTCTCCAGGAGAGCCCATGTCCCCACCTGAGTATGAGAGTGAGGTGGAGGCATCTCTTCAAGAATTGGATGCTGTCAGGGAGTGCTGATGATGCAGGAGATGTTCCTGAGTACAGAATGGAAGGACTGCGAAAGGGTGGGGAGGATGTGGAGTGCAGTCCGATGAGGGGCTATTTGAAACAGCAGGTGTGAGACTACAGGAAATCATAGATGACTAGAGATTTATGCTTCTACAGGAGAGGTCAGCAAACTACAGCCCATGGGCCAGATTCAGCCTGCAGCCTCTTTTCTGTATGGCCTGCAATGTAAGATTCTCTTTTCTTTTTACATTTTTAAATAATTGAGTATCAGTCGAAAGGAGGATACTATTTTGTAACACATTAGGATTTTATGAAATCACAATTTCATTGTCCAAAAGTAAAGTTTTTTTTTGAAATGAAGCCACACTCACTGATTTATGTATTATCTGTGACTGCTTTTGTGCTACCGGGGCAAGTTTGATAGTTGCTCTAGAGGCCGCTCAGCCTGCAAAGCCTAAAACATGTATTATACTAGTTGGTCTTTTACAGAAAACGTTTGCTGACCCTATTTTACAGAATTGGTTATGGAAGTCTCCTGGAGAAGAGTAGTAACTGGAGCTGATGCCGGGGTCTTCAAAGCACCATAGGATGCTACAGTGGTGTGCAGGCTAGCTGTCCCCACAGGCAGCATAGGAAAGCATGGTTAAGGCTAACACCTCCCAAAGGTGTGACTATGACTTTGAGCTTTGATGAGAACACAGTAGTCGTAGAAGCAAACTTCTGATTTACCTAAGCAACTGAATAATTGCCTTCAGCAATCATGGGTGTTCTGGTTGCTTTCTCTGTTTGACGTGTAATTTTATCATCTGCTTGTGCTCTCTGGCTCTCTGACACTCTCATCTCCTTCTCCTCCCCTCATTCCTTTGTTCCCCCCCTTTTTTTTTTTATCAGCTGCTAACTCCGTTGGTTGATGCATGAGCTCTTGTCTGCTCTTGTACTATACCATGGAAGGTGCCATTCAAGTCTTAGATGTGGAAATTAGTCTTCTGAAGTTGAGATTTAGAACTGAAATAAAAAATAAAACTCATCAGTTAAGATTGCTAGTGTATTCATTCCAAGAACCAGTAAAATGTTCCTTTATTTTCTCTTGGAATTATGGGGAAGGAAGAGTGACTGGGGTTGAAGAAGTCTAGAGGAATTATGGGAATTAATGCAACTTACATTGAGCAGTTGAGGACAGGAGGAGGCAGGAAGGACAGCACTGTCAATGGCAGGCAAAGCCCTTAGTCCTGAGACCAAGCAGGTGCAGGAAAGTCACAGGAGCATGTCGAGGCTCATTTTGTAGTGATGGTGGCAGTTTTTTCCTTGCCTGTCCCAGGAAGGTAGAGAGTTTAATCTCACTCCTTGCAATCATTCCACTACTAATTACAAATAGACAGAGCTGAATAACCAGACTGATTCCACTAGGAAAAAATGCAACCTAATTGATAATGACATAAGAAAGCTCTCTGAGACACTTCTGATTAGGGCACACTGCATCCCAAGGAAGCAGGGACACTGGCTACAAGAGCTTTTAACTAAGAATATTTGTGAAGGTGGCCAAGCTTGGCTCTTTTCTTATTCATTCCAAGCCTAGCTTGATGAAGGCTCTTTTGGTCCCCCTTAGGAAATATGGAATGAAATTATTTAGCCTTAGGATATTACAAGACATCTCTTCATGAATCCAGCCCTTTCTCTCTCTCTCTCTGTCTCTCTCTCTCTCTCTCTCACACACACACACAGAGAGACACATACCAGACAGAAAAACCTTAAAAATATATATATATCCACTGTTTTCTTAAAGGTCATCAAAGAGTGTTCTGAATCGTTGATATGATTAACAATTGATATGATATAATGATATCATAATGAATTATGATAGACTAGAACAGCCATCAAAACTCTAGTCGGCCAAAAACAAGAAATGGGGAAAGGATTCCCTATTTAATAAATGGTGCTGGGAAAATTGGCTAGTCATAAGTAGAAAGCTGAAACTAGATCCTTTCCTTACTCCTTATATGAAAATTAATTCAAGATGGATTAGAGACTTAAATGTTAGGCCTAAAACCATAAAAACCCTAGAAGAAAACCTAGGTAATACCATTCAGGACATAGGCATGGGCAAGGACTTCATGTCTAAAACACCAAAAGCAACGGCAACAAAAGCCAAAATTGACAAATGGGATCTAATTAAACTAAAGAGCTTCTGCACAGCAAAAGAAACTGCCATCAGAGTGAACAGGCAACCTACAGAATGGGAGAAAATTTTTGCAATCTACTCATCTGACAAAGGGCTAATATCCAGAACCTACAAAGAACTCAATCAAATTTACAAGAATAAAACAACCCTATCAAAAAGTGGGCAAAGGATATGAACAGACACTTCTCAAAAGAAGACACTCATACAGTCAACAGACACATGAAAAAATGCTCAGCATCACACGGTATCAGAGAAATGCAAATCAAAACCATAACGAGATACCATCTCACACCAGTTAGGATGGCAATCATTAAAAAATCAGGAAACAACAGGTGCTGGAGAGGATGTGGAGAAATCGGAACACTTTTACACTGTTGGTGGGACTGTAAACTAGTTCAACCATTGTGGAAAACAGTGTGGCGATTCCTCAAGGATGTAGAACTAGAAATACCATTTGACCCAGCCATCCCACTACTGGGGATATACCCAAAGGATTATAAGTCATGCTGCTATAAAGACACATGCACACGTATGTTTATTGCGGCACTATTCACGATAGCAAAGACTTGGAATCAACCCAAATGTCCATCAGTGACAGACTGGATTAAGAAAATGTGGCACATATACACCATGGAATACTATGCAGCCATAAAAAAGGATGAGTTCGTGTCCTTTGTAGGGACGTGGATGCAGCTGGAAACCATCATTCTCAGCAAACTGTCACAAGAACAGAAAACCAAATAGCACATATTCTCACTCATAGGTGGGAATTGAACAATGAGATCACTTGGACACAGGAAGAGTAGCATCACACACTGGGTCCTATTGTGGGGAGGGGGTAGAGGGGAGGGATAGCGTTAGGAGATATACCTAATGTAAATGATGAGTTAATGGGTGCAGCACACCAACATGGCACATGTATACATATGTAACAAACCTGCACGTTGTGCACATGTACCCTAGAACTTAAAGTATTAAAAAAAAAAAAAACTCTAGTCAGCTAGTTTATTCATTCAGCCTTTGCCCACATGATCATGTGGCCCCTTCTGCGTGCTAAACCTGCTGTAGACATTGGAGATATAGAGGTGCATAAAAGAGTCTCTGCTGTCTTAGAAATTAGAGTCCAGTGGGGTAAACATATATAAATAATAACAATATGGTGTGATTAGCAATGCTAGAGAAACAAACAATAATGAACTCTGTGGGGAGGAGGTCCAGAAGTTTTAATGTGGCAAAAGCATTCCCGGAGCAATGATAGCTGGGATCGTTTTGAAGGCTGCATAGACATTTGAAGGTGGACAAAAGAGAAGACACACAGGCACAGATCAGTACAATGCCTCGTGTTTTAGGAACTTCACTGGTGTGTCCAGTGGGTGTAGGGGGAAGTGAGATGTAATAAAGAACTGGAGAGGTAGGCAACAGCCAGCTCATGGGAACCTTCACATTCCATGCCACGGAGCAATGCAGAGCAGTGGAAGGATTGAAGCAGAGGTGGGACTGACTCTTATTTTTGACAATTATTTTGGCAATAAAGAAAAGGATAAACGGGAGGCATGGAGACTCATAAAGAGGATATTGTAATAATCCAGAGTAGATAATGAGGGCCTGAATTAAGACAGTAACAATGATGAGGAAAAGAAGGGAATGGATTTGGAAGCTGTAAAGTGAGTGGAAACAGCAGGGTTTGTTGATTGAAAGTGAGGAATAAGGGAGAGAGAGCAACCCATGTAAGTAACTGTCTTTTATCTTACGAGTGTGAGGATTGGGCAGTACTGCCAAGAGAGGTGAGACACAGGAGTGAGAGCAGATGTAAGGGCAAGGTGGTGAATTCGTCCTGCGGTGTCTGGGAAGTGTACAGAGGAGGCATTCCGTGGGCAGTTATGGGTCTGGAACTCGGCAGGTCCTCCAGGGACGGTCACGCAGACGTGAAGATCGTGAGCACAGCTGGCCATCTACAATGTGGAGATGGCATTTAAAAGGATAGGTTTACCTGGGGAGGGGGGACAAGTAGTAGAGGAGTAGGCCTTATATGATGCTGTTATTTAGGATTTGAGTGTCCAGAACTCTTCCTCTAGTTTGTTCCTTCTAACATTTTAAAAATTGTTTCCCATGTGTTAATCCTTCTTCCATATAGTTGCACAACTTCTCTCCTATAATTTTCAGACCGCATGTATGAGTGTTTCAGTAATAAATAAACAGCCACATTTTACTAAGGAGGGAACTGAAGCCCAGTTATTTAGTCAAGGCTACCAGTTCCTAAGATACATCGCCATACTGAGGATTCAGGTTCTGTTTGTTTGCTTGTTTTAATGCATTGCATTCTATCCAGGACCCAGGTGTGCGTGCCTATGTTTAGATTTTACATCAAGTAGAAAGGCACAGTAGTAGTGTGCCCAGTGAAAGAGTAAATCAGCTCTTCTTTCCTTTCCACACACTGTCTTTTTACAGATTTCATGTAGGTGAAAATTCCACCTGGCAGTGGAGCGCTAAGAACAGAGGGGCGAGGCATTCACAAATAACTGGACAGGGCCCGTGCACATGTTTCCAGCAGGGTGATTTGGTAGGAAGTAGCTATGGTGCAGAATAGACTTTGGGAACTGTTTATAAAGGTTCGTTTTTTTCCACAAAGGCTTTAGTTAAATCTTACAAATACAAGGGTTTCCAGTCATGTCTCCCTTTCTCTCGAGGCCCAAAGGCTCCTACTCCAATAGGCTTCCTGCCCTTCTATAGAATTGTTGTGTGGTTTCCCAAGTTATTCCCTTCTGCACATGGGCTGGTGTCTGTCCTCTCCATGCCAACTGAAAATACACGTGGCACGTTCCACTCTAGTATTCCTGGCACCTTGTAGTTTTCTCTCAGAATCGGATCTGAATGTATTCATTAGATTGTCTTAACTATATATTTGACCCCACCCCAGGTTTTCTACTCCCTCTGTCCCCCAAGGGGTCCCTTTGTCATTGAGGTTTTACTTGATACCATCACTAATAAATGGGAATCTTCAGGAAAGCCTGCCGTTTTCCTCTGCATCTGAGGATGCTGCTTACGAAGGGAGAGCCTGGCCTTCCTCCTCCTTCCATGTGCAAGAAGCCTCTAGTTCATCAGCCAGTGGCCATGCGCCTCTACAGGAAGCGGGAGAGCCTTGCATCCTCGGTGCATTTCAACTTACGCTTTGGTGGGGAAAGACCTTCTCCCATTTAGTGAAAAAAGAACTCCCCAGATCGATATATCTATTCTTCAAAAGGATTATTTATAAGTTATTTCACTTCCCATCCTCCACAAAATATTTAACGAAACATACATAAGGCTCTGCTTCCCTGTGGAGTGATGTTCTTTTCCCTACTATCAGCTACATTTTTGAGGGCTTTTTCTTGGCTGACATGTGAGTTGACATGGATTTGGTTCTGCACCATCACTAGAGGATGATACAGAGGATCATAGCAAGGGGGATACCAAGCCATGTATGTCCTGGGCTCCTTTTACGTCCTTTTCAGAGAGCTGTAGAATCTCTTCTTAGGGAAAACACACACCAATACACGTATGCATAATATTATTTCCCAGTGTTCAAAACCCCTGGGGTTACAGTTCCACAATTCTCAGATTAAGAACCCCTGCTCTACAAAATGTATTGATGGCTAAATCCTAGGCTGCCCTACTTCCCAAGGCTGTTGGAATCCAGGTAGTGAAGGTGACTTCTTATCTGATCCTGAGCACGATGGTGTCAGGAGAACCTTAACCCTTTAGGAGCCTCTTAAGTCAATACAATTCCTTTAAATTAATCTGGGCGAGGAATTGAAAGCAATTAACTCCTTCAAAGTTATCAGCACTCATTATTGGCTTATATCTCCAGTGATTTAGAAAAAGAGAAAGCAAACAGCCAAGGTACTGAGGCAACATGACACTGCGGAGTGCTATATTTATCCCCTATCAATGTCTTTCAGATCAAATTGGCTGAGTTTACAAATCAAAAGCTGATTTTTTTATTTTTACTTTTTTAGCAGCCATCAGCTGCACTACTGCAAATACACAGTTCCCAGACATCAAGCTGCAAACTCCAAACACCCAGCTGTGTGCTTTCTGACTTTGATATCATTACGCGTAATAGAGGGTCTGCATGCAAAATTGAGCTGACAGGCCTCCTGAGAAGGCTCACAGCAGAAGAGCACCCAACTCCAGGGCCAGCCCAGCTTCTGAAGCCACATCTGCAAAGAAAACTCACGTCATGTTGTTACGGGAAGGGATCGGTCTCAGAAATGCACAGGCCTGGTTCTGTAGAGGACAAAGGGTTTGCTTTCTTATAATTAGACTTTAAGTTGCAGCTTCTCTTTAATATGAAGCTAATTATTATTCCCGGAAGATTTCCCTATCAAAAAAATTAAGGGATTTTTTTCTGTTCTACATATCTATAAAATGTTACAGTTGATATATGTGTAGCCTTACCTATTCAACCATATACATATATTCAGTTCCAACTGTCAAATGAGGTCTTAATATGTGTCAGGATCTATGATAAATGTTTTGTTGATATAAATACACACTTATATGTGTGTACACACACACACATGCAATTTATACTTGGCACCAGTTTGTATAATATTTTTATTGAATCTATATTTATTACTTTATGATAGAATCTGGTTAATACATTAATTTAAAAAATATTCACGGCCAGGCGCAGTGGCTCACGCCTGTAATCCCAGCACTTTGGGAGGCCAAGAAGGATGGATCAGGAGGTCAGGAGGGCAAGACCATCCTGGCTAACACGGTGAAACCCCGTCTCTACTGAAAATACAAAAAAGATTATCTGGGCTTGGTGGCAGGCGCCTGTAGTCCCAGCTACTCGGGAGGCTGAGGCAGGAGAAGGCCGTGAACCCGGGAGGCGGAGCTTGCAGTGAGCTGAGATCCGGCCACTGCACTCCAGCCTGGGCGACCGAGCGAGACTCCGTCTCAAAAAAACAAAACAAAACAAAACAAAAAATACTATTCATTTGCATTTCTAGCTTATGCAAAGGGTATAGTGAACATGGAAGTTGTTTGGGGAATGGGACATGGTGCAAAAGAAGGTATGGCAAGGTGGAGGAGCTCAGGAAGAAGCAGTTTCTGTGTATCCAACAGAAAGGGTATCTTGAGAAAGCAGGAGACAAGTTTCTCGGGCATAAAAGAAGTTCAGGTGAAGTAAATAGGAATCTGAGCTGACAAAGAGGCAATGTCACGGGGATGTTGCCATATGCATACTCTACGACTTATGCACAGCTCACAAGCAGCCAGCGTGGGCCTATTTAAGAATGCTTTCTCTTATATGATAGGAGCCACGTATTTAGAACAATTCAGCTATCCCATTTCCCAGAGATGGGCTCTATGTTTGATATCAACTGTGTGAGGCCTGTACTGCAGCATTACAACAGGCAAAAGTAGGTTTGAGCCCTTCAGAACTTTTCCTATGAAACACATCTTTTAAATTTGCCCATTTTTGGCAAGATAATCAGATTCTCTTTTCTGCCAGCCATGCTACCTGCCTCCAAAGGAAATGTCAAGGAACTATGTGTAATATATATGTATGTATATTACATATATATATGTAGATATAAAATATATTTATATCCTTTTATTTTTAGTTCTGAAACCAGAGACATTTTTTAAGCTCTCAGCAGTTCTTACCTGGGCTATGCAGCTATGCCTGCTTTTTAAAAAGAAACAATCATGAGAAATTATATTTCTTATCAATCACATCCTGTTTTAAGTGAAGAGAGTAGAGTTTTCTAGTTAAAGGATCTGTGGTGAATCCTTTGTAAGATTTATTATTATTAAGTTCCTCCTGGCAAAGAAGAGTTCTGATTATTATTTCATTTCTGAGTTGAGATGTTCTTGTATCAAGGATCATGTGTATTAAAATGTGCTAAAGCCTAATTAGGGTTTCACTAAAAATAAAGGTCATGATAGCTACCATTTCCTGAGAGCTTCCTATATGCTAAGTACTTTACCCATATTTAGTCATTTCATGCTCACAATAATAGTATAAGGTAACCTTATGTTACCCATTTTACAGAAGAGGAATCTGAAGTGCAGAGAACTGAACTGTCAGCTAGTACAGTCTATAGTGCTCAAGTGCAGACATGCTAGAGCTCATCACTGCCCGACAGTGCACCCATGAGAAGTGGTGCTTACAGCTGCTATCAACTCTTCAACCACTGCTCCAGCCTAGTATCAGGCCCACAGAAGCTATCCTATGTAGATCATTCGACATGAATGTCATATTGTGGAAACACTTTTAAACACTGATAGTTTCACCCTGTTGCAGCGGATATTGCTGTATGGGTTATGTGGGTAGCTCACATGTCCCCAGCCTTGTCTAGCTTAGCAGCACAGGATTGCATTAATTCCATATTACTGTGCCTCTCAGCATCCATCTGCCTGCCTGGGACCCTCACTTTACCTCAGAACTGGCTCTGGTATTTCTTGGAGTCCCTGTTACATGCTTAAATACAAGTCTTCTTGTGCCACCCCCTTTGTCAGTCCCTCACATGGCCTCTGCTGCCAATTGGAGTGGGGCTGTTTTTAAGCCATATTGGTCTGTGCACTCCGGCTCCCAGGACTGCACTGAGTCCTCAGGGGACCTGGTGTGAAAGAGGCCTTCCCCAATTCATCAGCAGGCCTTGACACTAGAATTCACAATGGCACCATACACCTCTGTTCTCACACTGCCGTAAGGACATACCCAGGACTGGATAATTTATAAAGAAAAGAGATTTAATTGACTCACAGTTCCTCAGGGCTGGGGAGGCCTCAGGAAACTTACAATCAGGGCAGAAGGGGAAACCAACACTGCCTTCTTCACATGGCGGCAGGAAGAAGAATGAGTGTCCCGTGAAGTGGGAAGCTCCTTATAAAACCATCAGATCTTGTGAGAACTGACTCACTGTCATGAGAATGAGATGAGGGAAACCACCCCCATGATTCAGTTATCTCCACCTGGTCCCTCCCATGACCTGTGGGGATTATGGTAACTACAATTCAAGATGAGATTTGGGTGGGACACAGTCAAACCTCTAAAGTCTTTCATGAAAAGAGCTTCTTTCCTGTCTGGCCAAGCCCACTTTCTTCATCAGACCTCAAAATCAGTTCCTGAGGCTTGCACGTGTTGGTATTGAGGAAGAGGAGTCTCACCTCTGTCTGTCTTATGTCCCAGCATCTGAGCAAAACCATGCCTTCATGCAGTCAAAACAGAAAACCTTGAATGTTCACCAGCCATCATAATGGCACTAGGGGAACACACCTGTCCTTGAGGCCAGCTTGGGTTTAACAGGAACACCTGATGCAACCTGAGATGGTGGAGAGAGCAGTGGCTGCAGAGCTGGTGCAGGACTGGAATGTCACTGCTAGTCATGGGATAGGGGCTAAATTTTAAAAATGATTCTTTCCAACTCTCCAATTCTGGGATTCTATGTTCTGTATCTTTTTCAGTTTCTGAGGTCCAATGATTTTGTCTCAGCTGGTATATATGCCATGAAAATATTAAGCAAGGAGGCAGCTGTGTCTTCTCCTCTCCACTAGCTACAGCTGTACTCCTGACAAGCTTATTCTTGGGTATGATAAAAATGATCACTGTGGGTATTCTTATTTTCAGTTATAAAGATTTTTAATGCTCAATCTATGAAGTCACAAATGTGAGATTTTCTTTTCCAAAGGGATGTTTTGCGCACAAGACAGTCTCCGTCCTTCGATTAGTTGTAAATGCTGAGGTCAGCACTTTGGACAACGCCAAACCCCTGTGGGGTTTGGGGGCAGGTGTGATCACGTATCCAGCTTGCTTCATTTCCCTGCTTTGGTTGTCATATTCCACTTAATGAAACATATTTCACGTAATGAAATAGCTGTATTTCCAAAAAATTGGCTGTAAAACAAATTCCTGTTAGATAAATCATACTTCTTCAGTGATCTACACTTTGAAATTAAGGATGCCTTCTCCTGAAGAAATTATTGGCCCCAAAACTAAATATAAATTATACTAAACACTCGACAAATCTTTTTAAAATCACATATTTAAAGAAAATCTTTTCTGTTAGAACACTCATAGTGATGATATTTCCTAAAGTCAGGAAATACAGTTGCTAAAGTCAGGAAAGAACAATGACTGTAAGTGGTGTTGTTTGGGGAATGAAGCCACACGAGGGCTAGGTGAGCAACAAGGGGTCTCTGACTTTTTTTCATTGAATTCAATCTGTTGTTCTGGGTCTGTCAGCCAGAAGTTAGTCAATAAGAAGTTGACAAATTTTAAAATTATGTAAACTGGTTTCCTCACTGCCTTGAGAGCCAGAGATATCCAAGACCTGGTTCCTGCTGTCAAAGGCCTTCAATCGCATTGGAAAAATAAGCCCCCTGTGTGCAGCACAAGACAGCTACTCAGAAACTGTATTACAGTTGCAGGAGCAGTGGACTGGACATCAGGAGACCTGGTGTGCTCTGTCACTGACCAGATATGTGCCCACAGACCCCTCTAAGCTTCAGTTTCCTACAAGAAAAATACGAGGCTTGAGTGAAATCACTAGTTCGCAAACTGGCCTATGCATGAGAATTTCCTAGGAAGATTATGAAAACACCTCATCCCAGGAGATTCTGGTTTAGTGGGTATGAGTGGGACCTAAAATTCTATATTTTAAGCAACGACTCTAATGAAATCTACTGCAGACAGACTATGTACTAGCAGAGCAACTATGGAATTATGTAACCATTAATGTTCCTTTAAGCTCTTTAATTATCTTATGATTTTAAAGACTAGATGAACTGAATGTGCAACAATACTGCAGAACAGCCAGAGGCACCAAGAGTTAGGAGACAAAAGGGAATGTATTAGTGTCCCATGGCTACTGTGACAAGGCACAAAAAAATGGGTGGTTTAGAACAAGAAAACTCTGCAGTGCTGGAGGCTAGAAGTCAAAATCAAGTGATTGGTTGATCCATGCTCTCTCTGACAGTGACAGGGGAGAACCCTCCCTCACCTCTCCTGGCTTCTGGTACGCACTGGCAATTCCTGGCATTCCTTGGCTCTTAGAAGCATCACTCCAATCACATGGTCATCTTCACCCTGTGTGTCTTCACACTACCCTTTCTCTGTGCGTGTCTGCCTGAATCCCTTTTTATAAGGACACCAGTCATATTAGATCAGGGCCTACGGTAATACCTCATTTTAACTTAATTACCTTCGTAAAGACCTATTTCCAAATATAGTCACACTCTGAGGTACGGATGGTAGGACCTCACCATATCTTTTTTGGGAGGATGTAATTGAACGCATAATAGGGTATTTGCAAGGAAGAGTTAACATTTGAAAGAAAGGTGGTATTTGCTTAGACAGACCAAGAGGGCACAGCTTTCTAGGTGACAAAAAAAAAAAAATCTGTGAAGAACAAATCATGTTGGTCCAGGATGAGAACTAGCATGGCCTGGCAGGAGAGCTGCGGCAGTGGCAGTGGTGGTGTGGTATACCAGTTGCTTAGACTAAGTTCTACAGAGGACTTCTCCTGGGCCTCTCAGGGTCCCCACTGCCCTCCACGTGTTGTCTTTCACAGCAACCCTAGAAGTAGGTAACATTATTCTGATTGTGCAGATGAAGACGTTGGGGTACAGGGGAGTTAGGAGACCTACCCCATCATGAAACTAGAGGGTAGCGAATTGGCTTTTTCTGATCCCAAACTTTTGCCTCATAGGATGATGATCAGTTGCCTTCTTCATAGAACTCATGCAAGATAAACTTGAGTGAATAGATCAGGGCTACTTTATGGAGGGCTTTGATAAGAAGGCAGTAGAGTTTGTGTTTGATGTGACAGAAAAATAAGGAGCCATTTCTAGTGTCTGAAGAAGTGGACCATGATGAAGGGGATATTTCAGGAAGAGGAGTGTGTGATTTCCACCCAAGGATGCATTTTCTTTACAGAAAGAAAAAGCAGACTTATAATGAGAAGCTGTTGACCATGAAGAATTTTTTTTCATAGGGTTTTATCAAGTGGTTTGCCTCTTCCCCACTGATGTCTCTTAACCAAGAATATCCTTTAGTACTTTAAAAACTATGCTTGCTTGATTTCTTTTTACCCAATATGCTTTGTAAGTTCCTCACACTGGTGATAAAGCACCGATCACTTCATAGCCACAGCGCAAATGCTTTTAAACAAAAATTTTCCTTGACTTATTAACTCTAGAAACTCAGATTTCAGTTTATTGTTTTTGGGGGTTGGTTTGTTTGAGGCATCTCCTTTAAGAACCTGATTTCGGGTGGTTCAGAATTTATTTTGTTACATATAAACTGACCAACTTTCTCTCTGGTTTTGCCATATATGCCTCTAGTAGAGAAAAAGGGTGAGGAGAAAAGTGAGCATAATGACAATGAAAGCTTACATTTATTAAGCATATTACTATGTACAAGTCACTTTTTACATGCCTTACCCAACTTAATCAAAAAGTGTACATGTAATAACTGGTGAGCAATGAGGTCATTGTGGTTTCTCTGTGATTGCACATTTGGTCCAGGGAACATAGGAAGGTAGGATTAAGCCTCACTGTTCTTGCAGGATGACTTGAGGAAAAATCTCCTTCCTCTGGAATTAGAAACTTGTATCAGTAGAGACCATATGCCTTCCCCAAAACTTCAGCCATCCAATGTCCTTTCCTACACAAGATCACCTGACATAAATATACAAAACTACACATAAATTAATGTGGCACCCATGTCCCCACAGAAAAACTGATAAGTTCTCGATTTTGACTGCCTTAATATTTGTGTACCTGCATTTGAGTCCAGGTCTGTCACGCCCCAAGCAGGCCTTTCCATTTGGGTGTCCATATGACAGGTTGGCCCCTGCCAATCTAGCTGTGGCCACAAAAGAGCACATTTGAATTATGGAAGTGAAACAGATGCATGAACTTTAGCTGGAGAGCACAAGAGATCCAGAGAGCTTGTGTCGTTTTGTTTGTTTCCCTGCTTTGGTGATGTAATACACAGCTTCCCGGGAGACCTGAGGTCCTACCAGTCCCTGCTCCGACCCTGGAGCTCAATCCAGAAACAGCTGTCCAGAGCTAATTTATTTCCTAATGCTGCGGCACTGTTAATTTATAAATTACACTGGTAATTCGAGCTATTATTAATTTCAGATGGTGTAGGGCAAGCCTAATTAAAATATGACACCAATTGCCACACATATGTACCAAGGACTACCATTTAAAATTAATGGGAATATTAAGTGTGACACTGGTCTCCGAGATGCTTGGCACAGTAATTATAGCATTCTGGCAGGGAAAGCTCTGACAAATGTAAGCCCATGGTTGGTAGCAAATAAACAAGGACAACACAAGAGGAATTACAGATTATTCCTTTAAAGCTCTTCTCAATTCTTCTATCCATCCTCAAATCAAGGTTAGTACCTTTCCCCTAAAGATGCGTATCAAACAATATTAATAAAGGCTACTGAGACCATTAGAAGTGTCTTACTGGTAGCAACTATGAGTCTATTGGGGTTAATGTTGTTTGTCGTCTTCATATCCTGGTCTTTTTGGCCATGTTTTCTACTTATGCACAGATTCCTTCTTTGTCTTATGAGTTTAATATCTCTTTCTTGTTTGTTGTAATGGACACAGACTGTTCTTTTCCTCTTCTCTATGTATCAGAGGCAAGAAACCTTCTGTACATACATAGTGTAGTTTGCATATGGCATGAAGATGTATGAAATGCGGCCCCAGGTGGGCCTGCTGCTGGGCAGTGGCACAGGCTTATCATGGCCAAAGGGTGCTGATCGAATGGACCAAGGCAGTGGCCCTTCTTCACAAGACCATGGTCTTGCTGTTGTTGCTGTTGTTACTGTTATTGTGGTTATCTTGACAAAACAGTGACTTCCACACTGTCATGGAACACATGCAATCATCCCTTACATACCACACACATCATCCCTTGTTGTATTGGTTTTTTACAGCTACTGTTATCGTGCTCTGGGCCAGCAGAAACATGTGGCATTACAGAAGGGTTTTATGACCTGGAGAGAAATGTTCCTTTTTCCCTTTCTTGGGCCACTCATGTGAATACAGTTCTACACCCCCTGAAGCTGTACCTCCAGCCAGATTATAGGATTAATAACTAAACCAACAGGTGGGCAGCACACGAGAGTTTCAGAGTGCTTTCGTATGTGTCTGTGTGTGAGTGTGTACATATATAGGCATGTTCGTGTGTTAGTCTAAATAGCCCTGTGACCCTGTGAGGTATTAGGATTGTATGTGTATTATGTTTGGGAAAATACTTCTCAATTGCTAGGGACAGTCTTAACTTATGCCTGTTGTCTGGTAATAATCATTAATTACTAGCACCTCTTTTCCTTTTAAAGGTATCCAGGTTTAGGATGCTGTCATTCTAATTACCCTCATTTGAGAGATAAGGGAGGATAACTTGGGATGTAAGCTCTAACTTTTGTTTTTCATTGTCTTTTGGCAAAGAAGCTAAGGGTCGGGTGCCTCTGGGAGAGAACTTTGAAATCTCCTCTAGCCTTAAATATCTTGGTCTTTCAATAACTGAGTGCTCATGGCCAGACGTCAGGCACAGAGTCTGGTGTGTGAAGGGTTGTTATTATTACTCATAATTTTTCACTAAAGACAATGAGTCCTGCGATGATGAGGGGACTGAGTAGATTAGCAGCCGTGTCACCTGATGAATTTCTGACATGCTTACAGTTAGGCATCAAGCGCGGAGTCCCAGCGCTGATCTGTCTTTAGGATCTTGTACCTAGGAGCTCTAGCAGATCAAAGCTGAGCACGTTGATTTCTGCCTATCCAATTAATTGTCTGAGTCAAAAAACAGAAAGTTAAATTTATTATGTTAGTGTTTCTGCTACCTTTGTGGTACGTGTGTGTGTGTGGTGTGTGTGTGTGTGGTGTGTGTGGTGTGTGTGTGTGTGTGTGTGTGGTGTGTGTGTGTGTGGTGTGTGTGTGTGGTACGTGTGTGTGTGGTGT